>NC_133828.1:7942436-8102794 GCF_047830755.1 Zonotrichia albicollis | reverse complement strand
AAACAAAAAGCCCAAAACAACCTCAAAAATCTCAAACCAGAACTACTTTTAAAGCAGGGGAAATCAATAGGCTTAAATGAGCCAACAGATTTCTCCCTGAGCTTCTCTCAGAAGCTTTAGAACAGAACAGAAATAAAGAAGAAAGAATAGAGAATATACAAGCAGTTTTAAAGTCCTCACAATAAGCCAGAATACCCAGGAGGGTCGATTTAATCATCTTCAAACTGTTGTTACACCACTCCCACCAAATGTTGTTCATTTAAGAAGTGGATTAAAACAGTGCAAATTAACAGTGCTACTTAGAGAAAAATGAAAAATCCATGCTCACTTGTGCACCAAATTCATGAATATCCCATCACTTCAAGAAGGAGGGCAGCACACCATCATAGTAAATACACATTCACATTATGTGCATGGCATTGCAAGCCTTTCCCATGATTGATTCCCAACAAGATACATTCAAAATGGCAAAAAAAGGAACATGTTAACTCCAAATGTTCATTACACAAACAGTTCATGGGATTTTAATGCTTAGAACTCAGGATGGAGGCCAGATATTTTCTATTTATCAAACTTCCCCAAAAGGAGTCCTCCAAAATCTAACATCTGACAAGAGGTGCAGGTGAGTGTACAACTCATAAATCCACACAGGAACAGGAATCCTTCCACAACCAGAGCAGGACTTTGGATAGAGGCTACAGCAGAGAGCTGTGCACAAATTGCAGAGCCCTTCTCTTGTGGTAAATCCTCAGGGAACACAGTCCCTGTCTCTACAGAGCCCAGCTCCATCTAACAGGAGGGAAAATGTGGCTCTCCACATCCAGCCCTCTGCTGATCAGAGCCACAAAGCTAAAGCATTTTAAATTACTCATTTCTTACATTTCTTGTACCAGTGCTACCAGATGAGATCTCAGAGCTGGGTCTCTTTAACAGAGGGAGGAGTTTGGCATCATTAGAATTTGATTATTTACACTCAGCTCCTCCAGCAGACTTTGCATGAAATAACACCAACATTAAGAGTAAGCCCCTGACATCCTTCCTGGTTTATTTTTCTAATAAATTGCAGCACTCATAGCTATCTAAATATCCATGAGATATTTCCGTGGCCCCACAAGCAACAGAACAGATGATGGTCTCCACTCCCTCAAATTACAACTACTTCTTTTTAAGATGCACACCATGGGAATTAAAGACAGGATTTTTTTCAATATAGCTCCCCAAGGTAGCAATGAATTATCCTGAACAGAAAGGATTTTTTCCCCTTACATCAGACCCATGGCAGACATGCAAAAACCTAAAAGGATTTTCAAAAGGAACTGGAAGCAAATGTCCAATAAACCAAATGGCATCACACTCCAAAAGAATTTCTGTTTTACCTTCAAAACTGTATTCTACTGTCTTTGCTGAAAGAAGAAAAAGGCGCTTTAAGAGCCTGAGCAAGAACTAAACTGCAAGGAAGCATATGATTAATTCAAATTATAAGAATGGCAATAATGGTGATACTAGAGCTCTGCAAAGAGGGTGTATTGCCTCTGATTTTATAGAGCCTGAATTTCAATTACACAGGAGGAAATTGTTTCATCCATATAAGTCATATCTTCTAATGGTTTGCTATTTGACTTATGTTACTACTTTTATTATGTTGCACATGTTAATGTGGATATTAGCCCATTGGGTAAGGCACTGCTCCAGCACATTAGGCATTCTGCAAATTGTGCTATTTAGGAGACCCTTCACTCCTGAAGAAGGCAAAAAGCCTGATATTTAAGGCCAGACTGTGATCTAAAACGTGTTACACCATACCAGAGTCACACACTGCACCCAGATCTCCTTGTGCTAGGACAGCACCTAAAGAAGGTACAGACATTCCCCGGAAAATCATCTTTATTTTTGCAGTACCTTTTGCAAAAGAGCAGAGATAGCTTGACAGCCAAACTTCACTGGAAACTTTCTCCGTTTGCAATGGCTCTCCTTCTTACCTTGGCAAATGTGCATGATTTGAATGAAAATCAGAGGAATTATTGTATTTTAGCTATTTTACATTTCTTATTAAAGGAAATGGTTTAAGATCAACAACCAGCACTGCTGCTTGGAATCCCAAAAATTACAAAGTCATCAGGTGCAAAACAAAAAATTAACTGTTTATTTTTTTCCACCAATGTTGCCAGACAGAAAACTTATTACAGGCCCAGCAGCAATATTCATCCTAAAAGTATCAGTATAACCACAGCTAACACCTGTTATGGGTCAGTACTGAGAGGAGGAACATGGCAATGCATTAAATGCAGACATTTGGAAATTTTTTTTTTTTGCATACTCAGGTTAACTTCCAACATTCTTCCATGGAATCAGCATTTTACAAAAGCTACAGTAATTTTAAGGTTTTTTCTTAACTGTAGGGGTTTTTTACCTCTCAGCTTTCATGTAAACCAAGTGACCTCCATTTCACCTCATTTCGTGTAATTGCACCAAAGGAAACATTAACAGTTACACCTCTGGGCTGTGATCAAGCAGTTTTTTAACAAAGCACAAATAGTGTCCTAAATCCAAATAGAAAACATTTAATAAGAGATGGCTAAATAATCCAAGAGAAATCAAAGGGACTTTAACATCTTCAAAATTATCTGCCATCTGCTACAATTCCCCTCTTTTCCTACACATTTTAAGTAGGGTTAGTTTCACAGCAGGAAGAACAAATATATTCATTTAAAAAAAATTGTAGACAGATAGCCATTTACTAGACAAATATGAGAGCTCTGTACCCAACATTTTGTAAAAATTCCTGGGGTTCTGGGTAAAAGCTTTTGCACAGAAACCTCAATATGGCAGGACACCAAGAGAGAGAGGGGGTGCATCCACTCTGCACAGGTTTTCACAATCTTATGGAGATTTTTGTCTCTTAGAAAAAACAACCTGGTTGTCAGACAAGCAGTTTTCATGAAGTTGTCATGAAATAAGATGCAAAAACATGCCAAGATTTTCCACCAGTCCTTTTTTACCTTTGCAAACACTTTTCTTATATGACTCTAAGATTGAAACCTTGTTCCAACCAAAACAAAAGGCAATCAAAGATGTGGATCTTCCATTCCAGGAGTGAGGAAACATTGGAAACAAATATACTGTGACAGGTGAGAATCATCTAATGAGATAGCCAGGCACCAGGAGTTCCACCCAAGGCTGTTTGACTATCACTGAAGCCCAACAAAATCCCCTTCCCTGAGATAATTTTGACAAAAGAAAGACAAGACAGTACCACAGATCTTGTCCTTGCAGTTTCTCAAGGGAAGGTATCTTTAGAAAGAAGTAAGGATAACTCAGCTCAAGATAACTATAGATAACTATTAGTTCAGTCAGGAGCTCCAATAGGAAAAGTCTAATTTTGCTGCCCAGTCTCCAAAGGGAGATGCTGCTGACTTACTGAGTGCCCTGTAGTGGTTTACCCTGAGCATTCTGATGTTCACACAGGCTGAGATACATAAAATGGAGATTAAATGCCATCAGACTTCTGTCTAACACACATAGAATTAGCTGACAGGCTGAGAAGTTTTGGGAGTGCAGAACACACAGTGCAACCACATGTGTCTTAGCTCCTTAGAAAACAATGCTAGAGATGCTGAGGAAATAGAAGAGTTTGAGATAGAACCAGTAAAATCCACTGCAGAAATACAAAGATGTTCTTCTTCAGAGTTCAAAAGGGGTAGGACATTCAACACAGTTGTCTTAGGCTGGAGGTGTGTATTCTATTCCCATCTGTCAGAGGTAGGGCAGTTATCTGCTGTTCATTGGGCAGTTTTCTTTATCTCTTCCACAACTAATCCTCCCTCCAGGAGATTTTTTCTCTTCATGGGCCACTGAGCGCCACACCATGGCTGATAAAATGACATCATCCCATTGGGAGAAGCTCCACCCAGGGGAGGAGCCAAGCATTCCTACCTGGATATAATCTGAGGGTTGGAACACTGCAGCAGCCTTTTCCTACTGCATTCCTAGAGGAAGACCAGGCCCATCTACAGCACCATCGGACCTTCAGTAATCCTTCTACAGGATCACACCTGTCACTGCAGGAGAACTGCAGCCACCATTCAATTGGATTGCTACCAACACACAGGGTGTCAGGTTGTGTTCTCACTCTGCCAGTGGTTTTTTTGTTGGTTTTTTTTTTTTTGTACTATTGCATTTGTATTTCTGTATAATTTTTCTAGTAAAAAACTGTTATTCCTATTCCCATATCTTTGCCTGACAGCCCCTTAATTTCAAAATTATAATAATTAGTAGGGAAGCAGTTTACATTTTCCATTTCAGGGGAGGCTCCTGCCTTCCTTAGCAGGACCTGTCTTTTCAAACTGAGACAGCAGCATTTTAACCGTTTAATTCACTAGAGTGAGAACACTAAAGAAGGGAAGAGAGGCTGCACAGCTGATGCTTTCCCTGCTACCAAACTGGTGAAGGATGCAGGTACAGGGGTATTATTGGCAGAGAAAACAGTGGAGCTACAATCTCCTTGTTGGAGGTGGCAACTGCTGTTCAAACAGTGTCACCAGCTGAAGGGCTTGAAGGAGAAGGAAGGACTAGAAGTAGAAAGATTATTCATCTTCTCTTAATGTCCTGTCATCTGGGTTTGAAAGGCAATGATCATTAAGTCAGGTTTTAATTATATGGTCTATGGTAGCATCTGGATTTATATTCCTGAACTGAGAAAATAGAAAAACCCAGCATGTGGGAAGATTATGGTTCATAGATGGAAGGGAGTTCATATCATCTAATTAAAATTTTGAAAAAAAATTATAAAATTGATCCATTTAACTTTTAAGACATTCATAAACTACCAAATCCAGAGGGTCTATGTGCAAATAACAAATAAATTACTGCCAACAGTTATTAAAGCATAAGACAGCAATGTTTTTAAACTAGAAAGTCATCTAAAATGAGCTTCTCACACAGCTGCTTTTTAAAGAGTTAAGGATTCAAATATGCTATAGACAATGAGAACTAAAACAATCAATACGGAAGAGGCATAAAGAACAGAGAATCCTTTTTTTATGGAATTTTTCTATGCAAATAGGAAAGGTTCTAAAACCTTATCAATGTACACCTTTAGCCCAATTTTATTTTATTGTTATTTATTGTTACTTCAAAAGAGGAGAGAGGGGAGGAGCAGTCCCTTCCATGGGAAAGAGATCTCCATGAGAAATTCTGGCCATGCAAACCCAATGCTCAGGCTGAGCCAGCCCACAGGAAATGGGGAGTGCACACAGAAATGGCACTGACTCAACACACACAGCCCTGGAACCCTCTCTGAGGAAAAACTTAATTCCTCATTACACCTCACCTTGAACCAGGTCTGAATTTCTGTCATCTGAACATCACTCAATCGATACTTGGCTTCCCCCTTGCCACAAAAACAAAACAAAACAAAAAAATTGCAACAGCTTTACATGGACACTGCAGAAAACTAGAGTAAGCCTTATTAACACCCTCAAATAGAACTGACTACTTCTTGGTGTTATTCTGGCTTGGAGTCACATCACAAGGCAGAGTATTTGTCCCTGCAAATTAGATGCTTTTACTCTTTTTCATCTTTTCCCCATATGGAAACATACTTGAAGTCTGCTCAAACAATTCAGCATAATTCAGGTGTTTCCTAGATCAAGATGGCCAAAAATGAAGTCAAGTACATTTATTTATGTGCACAGACAAAGGCATGACACTGATAAGCTAGCACAAAATTTGTTAGCACTTAAAAAACCCACATTGTACTGGCAATGGCAGTCTCTATAAAAATTTTAGTAATTCAGATGCTTTTTAATGGGAGAGTGGTAAACCCGTAATTGTAGAAAGCTTAAAAGGATCAGATTAAAGTAACCCTGCTCCTTTATTTCTGTAATGTTTAAAATAGCAATGGAGACTTAAATATGTTTTTCTAAGGCCTTTGGGAAACAAAAACATTAGGAAGCACAGAAGTCTCTAAGAAACTTTTCTTGAAATAAAACTGAGGAAGGATACATTTACTCCAAGTTCATAATACGTTCATTCTAATAAATACTTTTCTTCTTTTGCTAGAATTTCAGGGCAACAACAAACACATTTAACATTAGCAATTTAAGAGAATCCTCTGTGTGCTTTCTGGAAAGCTCCATCAAAGAAAAGGACCATTTTTAAAATATTATTTTTCCCTTCATATTAAATCAAGAAAACCTTGCATGTCTGCTTGCCAGAACACCTGATTCTTACCAAAGGGAAATGCTTATGCACAGTGAGGACTCTCTAAGAGCCATCTGCACCAAAATTACTCAATCAGTTAATGAAAAAACCACAAAACCAAAACAAACAAAGGGAGGATTCGTGTTGCAAATGTTTTGAGTTGGTTCGCAAAAACAAATGAGAAAAACTTAATACACAAGCACACAAAGCAAGATTCTTTAAACGTGCCCATGGCCTTCATGGGAAATCAGAGATTCATCCTGCTACAACTCGTGCAATTTGACTGGCACAATGAAATGATTTTGCAAGTGAAAACAGCTTTCTGTTTTACAAAATGGAAAGCTGCCTCATCAAAATGAGGAGAGAGAAGTGAAGGTCAGAACAATGAGTCATCTTCCTAAGGCAGAGTCACATCAGAGGGACCTTCAAAGAGTCAAGTAGTTACTCACAGGCATTTGAAAGAAGGGGAAAAAAAAAAGAAAAAAAAAGAAAAATCACATAAATGAAAATTGGCCGAAAATAAGCACCAATTGTCTGGCTGTTTTTGGAGCTATTGTGCCTTCTGCAGTGTATCACTAAGATGGGTGATTATAGCACTTTATAATAAAAGACAATCTTCCAGGGAAGTTTTGAGAGAGCCACTGATTGGTTAGCAAATGTACAAAAGATGAGGAAAATGAATAGCAATAAAGTGAGGGAATACATAAAAAAATATACTGAAATCGGACAAAGCAGCTCCTAAAAATCCTCCTTTTTTGTTTTTTAGCATAAATAGTAAGAAGTGAATGAAAGACAAAGAGATGAAAGAAGCAGGTAAGATGTCTTCTCAGTCATTGCACGTATTTTTTGTTTTCTAGTTGCAACTAACAAACCAAGCCTTCCCTCCAGCTGGTTTGGTCTCTGCAAACCACAGGGCTGGACCAAAATTCCCACCCAAATCAATGGGAAGAGTCACAGTGACTGCAGGGAGAGTTTTTATGCATCCATCCCATGGGTTGTTGCTTTTTCAAACCTTCTGTGTCTGTAACCTAAGGAAACATGGAAACACAGGGATTCTTATCTGTGGTCAGAGTGCAGGGGCTCCCAAGGGTGACTGAAAGCTGAGCAATTCTCCCAAAGCCAGCTCACAGCATCCAGGGTGCAGCAATTTGGGCACAAAGAGTGTGGAACTCAGCCCTGGGCCTGGTTCCTCCACTGCCCTTCAGCTTCCTTGGCACATTGGTAGACAGCACAGAGCAGGGTCTGTGGGTGCTCCAGCTCAGAGCCAAGGCTGCTGCCCCAGAGACAAAAAACAGCCCTCACAGTGCCAATGGTCAATGGCAAAGCCTAGAGGCTGAAAGTCTTCTAAAACCACTCAGCAATGGATGTGAAAGAGACATGTTGCTCTGTACTACGAATATTTTTGTTCCTATCAAAAATATTTGCTGTTTTAAAGCAGGGCAAGGAGTAAGAGATACATTCCCAAATTTTGAAATATCTTGGTTTCATGTCAATAGCATATACATATTTTTTTCTTATAGCTTAAAATTTATCTCAAGTTTCATGAGTTTTAAGTGATCAAAGCACAGTGAGGCACCTCCTCTGATAAACATTTAAAAGTACATTTCAAGTAACTGGTGCCCAGAATCTCTCTTTGCTACACAAAAGTAGTTTTTCCTTAGCCCTGATTCTTCTTTTTAAACCACCTCTCAGTCATAGCAAATTCTATTACTTTACTCAAAGAGTACATTAAGTACAAAAGCTCATGAAAATATCATTGAATAAATAAGCCAGAGTAAGTTTGACAAAATAACAGATCAAATTACACCTAAAGCACCTCTGTCATGCCAAAGAACAACCATTTGCACAGCAGACTGGCAAAACTCTGTTAGGGCATCAGAGGAAGTGAAATCACTCACTCTCCTCATGAACCTTCAAAAGAAAACTGTGAAATTAAATTTTTCTTACAGTTATAATACTCTGGTCTTGTTCAGCCACAGATGTGGCATTGATAATATTGAAACATTATTCCTGTACCCTTCCAAAATACGTCTGGTGCTACCTCCATTCATCATACATTTTGCCATCATTGTGGCACTAAGGCCACAAGTGTGCTATCTCCAGATCATAATGAGAATTGGCGAAAATTATGTCTTTTTCCACTTTGATATCACCTTTGTCATAGTGCAAATTAACTCTGTGCCATCTGGGAACGCATATAGCTACACTACTTTAAGAAATATGCTATGCAACTCTACTTTGACTTCTCAGTATTCTGGTACACATTGTTCCTTCTCTATAACATTCCTTGATAAGCCTACTTCCCTTTTAGGTACCAATTAATGAATATGAGGCCTGAGTAACAGCCCTGGGAAGCAATGAAAAGGCAGACATCAAAATGAGAGTGGAGTGCATCCTGAATGTCTGCCCAGACTACACATTCCCTATGGGATAATAAAGCAGTTAAAAAAGAGAGCACTGGAATGGCTACTCTATCAAATTAGAGTATGTAGAAAAGGTCAAAGCAGTAGAGCACAATGATATAATTCACAGATTATACAAGACATTAAAATTCTGATATGACATTCTTTGGGAAAAAAAAAAAAAGGATTGTAACAAGGGCAGAAAATGGCAGGACATTAATCCTTTCCCATGACAACATTCATACCCAAATTGGAAAATGTACAACTCCAACCCTTGTTAAGCATTTGCTAAGACTGGTTACATGGCTTAATTTCAGATTCCTCTTATTGAATCCCTGTCAACAGCTGCTGATTATATTTAATGGAGCTGCACAAGGGGATGAAGTTGAATGACACTATTTATATTTCTAAGGACGTACACAAGTTCATGGGATCAGCCTCCTGTTTCAGCACACAATTGCATTTGCTTCATACAAGCCTGAACAAGACAGAGATAAAAGTATTTGCAGTAGACAAGTGAACAAGCACACTTGAATGTATAAAATTATACTTATTATTATGAAGATGATAATAATAACAATAATATTTGTATCCCTGTAGGGCCTAAATTTGTTAGTCAAGACTGAGAACAATCCCATTTCCTAGCCAAAGCAAAGAAAGACATGGTCACCTTTCACCATGAGAGTTTACAGATCTAATATTAAACATGCCAGGACAAGGGAGTGTAGCAACTATAAATGCAATAAAAATGCAATTGAGGAGCCTGATGAGAAGCAGAGAAACCAGCAGGAAGATTCCCACTGCTTGAATGGGCATCATACCAAGCTTTTGATCACTCCAATTATTTCCCTGTAATTTACAGGTTTTATTTTTGTAACTCAATAAATGAATAATACCAGCTAGACCAAGCAGAGGCTCAACCCAGCCATTGCCATTCAACTCATTCTTGTGTGTCACAACAAAAAATGCTTTGCAAAACAATTAGAGACCAAAATAAAGTATTGGCTTTATTGTGGAACAGAAATCCACAGCAGCAGCACATAGGGCAGGAGCACTTGGACTGAGACAAACATGGGAAACTTTTTGAAGAAGATTCTTTCTTTAAAATTTAGAACTAGAGGAAACAGTGAGATTCAATAGTCAACTCACCTAAAACTACTTTGATTTTTAATATAGTTAAAATTCTCAGAATAGTTATCTGGGGAATACTGAAAGTCCAACTTTTCACTAACATTACACCATGTTCCTTCATCTTTTACACACTAGTAACATTAAAGCTGGCTATAAAATTTTAAGTCAGAAAGGACATAAGCTACAAAGAGGTTTCTTTTTTTCAACCAATGCAACAAACCTAATACAAATGTATATCTTACATCCCATTATCTTTGGTGATTAAAGGTCAGTTTGTACGCTTGCCAAGTGGTTTCAGTTCATGCCCTTACCTCATGAAAACTTCCCTATGGGGGAAAAAAAGTCAAGAATAGAACCATAAAGAATATTGTGTTTGGTGATATAACATGCTAGCTTTATCATTTCTTTCCTGTCTGCAGAGCCACAGCAGGTGAAACAGTCATCTGTGTGTACTACAGCCAAATCTCAGAGGAAGGATTTCTTGCTCCAGACTTTCCATTTAGCCCATGACTGAGATTGATTTGCCCTTATTCCTTTGTCATCCTCTTTTGTACTTCAGAGGCAAAGGAGGCTGCACCACAGCTCAAATGTTTAGGCTGGCAGCTTCAAAGATACACTCTGCTAAACACTGAAAGATGCCCTGGCCTTTAAAAAGATGTTATCATTTAGTAGTATCATATTTTCAAGCTACATATTTAAAGAAATTTTCAGGGTTTTACCATTTTTGAACACTTAAAACCTGCTTGCTTATGTAGAACATGCAGGAAAGACCGGAGACCTTTATTTTAAAGGTATCAAATAAATGCTTTCTACTCTTCCAGTGTGCATCCCTAGCTGCTAGCAGTATTAGTTATATAAAATACTCCAGCAACGCAGGCTAGAGCGCCAACAGAATGAGTTAGAGAATAATCTACTGTAACAGCTCTTCAAATATGAAATCACAAAATCACAGGATTTTTGAGACTGGATGGGACCTGGGGAGGTCATCTAGTCCAACCTCCTGCTGAAAGCAGAACTGACTTCTCGGGCAGATGTGCTTTCTGAGGACCTGAGTGAAATATACACAGGTACCACCCAGGAAATCACATTTCCAGGTGAAGTTGGACTGGTGTTAAGATCCTTGTTATATTCTATCTGGCTCTGTGCATCATTCATGATTTTTTTCAAAAGCTCCCTTAGCTGGTTAGAAATGCTGGTCAGAGTCTGCTTCCTGCTTAGCACAACAGAGGATGGAGCTTGATTGGCATGTCTGGAGCAATTATGAGTTAGTGAGAATGCTAATAAAGCAACACATTAACAGCTCTCAGCATCAGAAATCCCAGTCTAAAAACAGATCAGCCCACCAAATTTAAAAACAGACCAATCTGTCAAATCATACATGTACACTCAGGTAAACAGAAGGAAAGGTCTTGACAAGAAGTCAGAGTTTTTGCTTCAAAGCAGCTGTACATCACCAGTCAGTCAATACACTCAGAAGTAAGCATGGGCCACTGATTTATTTTCCTACATCCTCCTAATAGTAATAATGCTGCTTAAATTCTGACAATTACAAAACTATGTCCTGCAGAACATGGATTTTCCAGTATATTAACATGGGGAAAAATTCTTACTGAGCTGCTAAGACTTAATCCAACACACATTTGAATAACTGAGGAAGTGTTTTAGTTCTGCAGCTCCCAGGGAGTCTTGTCCAGGCCTCAAGAGATCTGAAATCTCTTCCCACCCAGAGCTCTGCAGGGTTCTGACCCACCAACTCTGCTGAAGCACCTCTGGAACAATGTGCAGATACCAGACAGCTTTGTTTGCTTTTTATTAAAGGTGCCTAATAAAGTCACAAGTGTTCTTACTGGTTAAATCTCATAGCAGGAACTTCATTGTGCATGCAGTCAACTGCTCTGCTGTTATTTAAAATGAACAGAATCAAAGCTTCTTTCTTTCATCCAGGCCATTATTATTTACATCTTGAAGTCAGCACTACACTGGAATAAAATAACTGTCACCAGGTGCACTCTTTTCTTTCTGGCAAATTAGAGCTTTGGTGAAAAATACATAAGGCTATTTGAAGTCAAGAGAGTTATGCCATGGATAAATCACCCTGGTGATATTTTACTATTTCAAGTCATTACAACACAAGCTTTGGCTTGTCTCTGTGATACACAGTGCAATGTTCTTTAGAGAAGTAAACTGTGCTGCTTGCAAAATGCTTCAGATGGGAGTCTCTTTACTGTCTTTTCCCATTCCATTTTAAATATTTGATATGTATGTCTTCAGGGAAAGACCCCTCTATTTGCAGTGCCTTTGATTCAAAGATATTGCCATCTTCTTCACTCAGGAAGTGCTGCACACATATAGTTTATTACTGGGAAAGCTGGGAGCTGAGATGTGGCATATTTTCTACCCTATATGCTAGGCAAAAAGCAGCACAGAGCATTTGGTGTCTTTTAGCACTAAAAGAAGAGAGATTGACCTTACACAATAGAAGAGAAATACATTTCCAGCATTAACTAAGTCAAAGCTCCTGGGAAGCACGAGATGGCATCAATTTCTTTTCCACCACTAGTACTGATGGAACAGGTAGAAAGAATAGAGGCCAGAATTTAAGAGCAAAACCACAACAACACGAGGACAAGCAATTCCATGTACACTGTAATATTTAAAATTATATCACAAAATTGCAATGGATAACAGCACCCCATTGTGTGCAAATCATTGATTGTGATCAATTTAAGCCCTGAGAAGCTGCACTGCATTACAGATCATAATATTGAATTAATGTCTCCAAAGAGATGAAATGGTATAAGAAGAAAGATATATAGCGTGGGTTCAGTTTCTTTTGTTGCTTTGTAAGAGACCACAAGACAGAAGAACAGTTAGGTCTTAGGTGGCCATGCGACAATAAAACCACTCTGTTCTCTTTTGTGTATTTATATTGATCTTGCCTCATACAAAGGCAGTCTAATATTGGTTGCCTGGTACAAAGCAACAACCAAAGTAATTCATATTTTATAAAAGCTCATGGAGCACATTACCTCCAATTCTAATATGCCTTAGATAGACCAGTTCCTTGCCACTAAAATCCACCAACTTGTGGAACAAAACACAACCATTTCACACCAATATTGGGACACAGGCTTGGACAGTGCTGTCCTAGCTCAAATGGGGTCTTGTGACAAGGGAAGGACACCAGGCACTGATTGAGCATCAGCAGCCACAGCTGGAGGTGCTCTGCTGGCACACAGGATCCCTCCCGTCCGTGCCCATCAGGTGACAGGGACATGGGATTCCAGCTCTGCGTTCACAGTGCAGAGAGAGAGCCGCTTACAGAGACACAAACATTACACTGGAGATGCACAGAGACTCACTCCAAAGTGACACCTGTAACTGAGCTCAAAAGAAACAACAACTCATGACTGAGACTAATTTAGACTGAAAAAAATTCTGATCTTGGGAGGGGGGAAAAAAACCCTCAAACCTCTTCCGCTACGCAGAAAATTCAGATTGGGGGTGTTTTGATCTTGATGTTCTTTTTGGGTTTTTTGTCGTTGCTGTTTTTAGGTTAATTTGAAATTATTAATAATTTCAAAAATGAGACTCTAAACATATCCCAGCTCTCTATTAGTACATTGCAATCCTGTTATAAATGCAGCTGTTATTAAAGTAGTGCCTACATTCCAGTCAGGTGACCTCGCTTTACCAATCAAGAGGAATAACCATTAATAATGGTTGCTAACTCTCTATAATTATGAGATTAAGTGGTACCACATTGCACAGCTTTCCTGTGAAAATTCATGCCTGGCATAGTAGAGAAGAGCATCCACAGGATGCCAGGTAAAGGAAATGTACTTGCCTATTATTGCACACATTATCTCAAAAGTGAAGTCTTTTGGACTCTGGCCCAGTGAAATCATGGAAAGATTCAAAAATAGATCAGGAAACGAGTCCTATACATAGATTATAATTTTTTTTCTATATTATTTATAGAGTTTTATCATCACCTAGATTTTATACTGCTAGAAAGTTTTTAAGATCCAGTACATGGAGCCTGTCCCACTTGGCTATGTGGAGATTCCTTCTTGCCCTGACCTCTAAAGAAAAACATTTCATTACTACATGCAAAATAATTATTGACAACAGAACAGGAGGGAGGAAAACAATCCCATTTATAGCTTATCTTGTCTGATGAACATGTTAATAAAAATGAATTACACTGAATTACTTAAGCAAGTGTAAGAGCAAAATTCAGTTTTATGTTCTATACACACTAGAAACCACAATCTTATTTCCTATTCCACTTATTGTGCCCTCAGTTTGCAGAAGATGAGCAATCAAAAACTCTTTGCCTCAGCTTTAATTGCTCACATATCCAATGCATAAGTGCTTATGTAGTAATTCTTCTGATACACATTTTAAGTGTCAGTTTTCTCATTTTTTAAAGTAGTTAACATAGACCTCACATAATCACCTTTAGCCATCATCAACAATGCATTGTTCTTTTTCTAACACTTAAGCCTTCTTTTATAGCACATGCTTATGCAATTGCAGAAGAGTTCTGGTTTAGAGCACTAAATCTTTGTTTCTTTCACTTATACCATTCAGAGATATTTGGTAGAGGGATAAATTCTGTGAAAACAGCAAGTTTATTCTAAAAGGACTGGATGTATTCCTCAACAGCTAAAAATAGTATGTGAAATACAGAAAAATAAACCTGTATTTTCCCAGTCTTTTACCTCCTGCATAGAACAATCAAGTCTGTTGAACAAAGGTTAAATGATGACCATAGAAATGTAACTTTTTATAGCAATTTCAGCTACTTTAAACTAATTTGAAGTCACAAAACTCTTTTTGGTGCATCAATGATTTTTACTATGACGATGATGATATGATAACCTAAGTTATTAGAAAAAGTAATTTCCCAGTTATTGTATCTAAAGGCAGTAATTACTATTTCAATAAAGAAAATGAGAACTATTAGGATGGCAAAAGAGAAGTAAATTAGCTTTATACCCTACACTCAATTAAACTATCATAGCAAGAAGACAATGAATTAAGGTAATTTGAGGGAAGGAATGGGATTTTATATAACAAAGTGTTCAAACTTTTGGAAAATCTACTGAAATCAAGCCTAAGAGCAGCATTAGCTACACTAACACCTGCTAAGACCCTATGGAAAAATAGTCTTGTAAAATATAAGTAAATTATGTCTGTTCACAGCTCTGCCTGTGATTCTGGCACTAAAAATTCACAGAGCTGTCCACCACAGGAGAAGTCTCCTGTGCCAATCTCACCCATCGCAAAATAATGTGAATTGGGGTACCACAATTAGAGACTCACCTTATCAAAATAACATTTCCAGAATGTTCCAGAAACTTTTAGGAAATTTTCATAAAGCTGAAGCACTTCTTCTCTATTATCAAATTTTAGACATTGTACATTTTGCACAGACAATCAATACAGTTTCCATGGTCTGTTTTTAAATAGGAATCCAGAATGAGAAACCTGTTTAGGAAATTCTTTTTTGTATGCTTTGAAGCAATCCAAATATTTGGTGCTCATATCTTTTTAATGATTTTTCTCTCAATTTTAGGAATTATTAATTTTTAACTAAACATGTTTCTATTACACTACACACAAGTCTAAAGTTGGTCATGAAGATATTTACCTATCTCTTATTTTTGCCAATTCCCACAAAGTTCCTGTTTGTGACTACTAAGTTCTGTGATAAGAAACATTTATTAGCAATTTTTCTTTCTGAATGTTTATATTGTTTTGTACAAACAATATTAAAGAAAATAAAATAATCCTAGTGGCATTTTTGTAACAACATGAGCTTGGCTACCCAGTTCTAAGAGCATGGAAAGAGAACTGATCAGTGGTGAGTTTTCAATAAAGTGACTGAGTCTGCAGCAAGATGGCTGTTCAGGTACAAACTGTGATTTTGCTAAATCGCAAAATGAGTATTCAGTCCCTTCTGGTTTAGAGAACATTGTCCTTTCTAATTAGACAACCAATAGGAAAACAAACAAACAAACAACCCCAAACGAACAAAAACCCCAAAAATAAACAAAACCCAAAAAACCCAAAACCAACCAAACAAAAAAACCCACAAAAAACAAATCAACAAAAAAACCCCAACAACAAAAAAATAAACAAGAAACTAAGTTGTAACTCTGTTTAGCTATTAACATGCAGCACAGTTACACAAATTTCTGTCAATATTTAGTATATTTAAGATTTTAGTACCTGAATTTTTGCATCTACAAACTGTCTATTGCACTCCAGCACCTAAATTTCCCAGTTTGCATGAACCTATTTTGTTTCACTGTTGAGCTCGTTCATCAGGCATAGAGCAGCACTGAAGCAGGTTAATGAGACTCCCACATAATCTCCTCAGCAGTGGTATGGAGCAGAATATTTCCCATATTAGTGCACCATGGCTGGTGTGACATTTAATGGAAATCAAATATAATTTCTTTTAGTCAAACTGACCTAAGAATTGTCTTCAGACCTCCAGGGGTTGTAGGAAAAATTAATTCTAACTCTCAGAATATTTAAGTTAGTGTAATTTAAGACATTAAAATAACCTTCAAGTTTTCAAGTGGAAGAGGAAGACAGTAAGATTTTCTAGGCTAAAATTTTGTAATTTATCATGTATGCTGTTTCAAAAGTGAAACTGAAGTATTCAAAAGATAAATTCAAAGATGATCTTTACTTTTACGAGGTGAATGTGGATAAGAACAGAATATTTCAGTTGGAGAGTTGGTTTGATTTTTGCCTCAGTTGTCAAGCATTGTTTTATTTTAGCTCACAGTTTCAGAAGGAGTTTTATCACCCTGACCACCTTTTAAAGGAGGAAGTGGGGAAAATTACCATCTCTCACAGAGAAAGTTCATAGGATTTTACCCCATCTTTAACAAACTAATGTTCCTTTATATAATGATGGTTCCTCAAAAAAACCTGGACATAATCTCTCTGTTAGAAAAATTCAGTGATTACAGAAACCAATTTTTTTCTAAGACTTACAGATTAGAATCAGGTAAAATCCTTGAATTTTTTTTTTTTTCAGAATGAACCCCAATTATTTGTCTTAGTACCTGAGCTTATTAAAAGGATGGTAAGTGATTCTGACCATCTGAACTGGCCACAGCATTCTTTCATCAATACTTTCAAATATTGTTAAAATTTCAGTGCTCAGATTTCCTCTGAAAATTGGCACTGGACTAGTCAGCCTCTGGAATTGAACTCCTCTCCATTTGCACCATATTTTCCCAGGCAGCTCTATACACTAAGTTTTGAGTAGCTATCTTTATCACTGTTAAATGCTGGAGATTTTCCATTCCAGTTTTTAAAAAATAAACATAACCCAGGCAGGTTTAACACCAGTAACAGTGACTTACCTCAGCGCCTAATAATAAATGTTATTATTATTATTATAACACGAATGTGCACACATATGAAATATTTCAGCTTGAAGAAAAAGTCTCAATGCAAAACAAAGGCTTTAAGTCCCAGGAAATAGGAGTTATGTCTTTCAATGCTATGACCAGAATCAAATGTTATACAGTCTATCAAATACAGGTGCTAACACGACACTTTAACATAAAGATGGTATCCAAAACCAAAAATGACATTGCAAGAGATGCATTTTCCCCCATCATATTCAACTCTGAAAATTCATTCTTGGAAGAAAGCCCACTAGTGAGGCAGCAGTGTATTTAAAATACTGAAAAGCAGTAATACCACAATGTAGTCCTGGTTCAAAAGAAATGTTACAGTTACTTCCAGAAATATTACCTCCTTATTTCTTTGATTACTGTGCTTGTAGCACACTCAAGCACTTGAGCCAACCTTTCTTGGTTTATTGTGTATTTCACTGAAGGGAACATTTTACCTACTAAAAGTAGGTATTAAAAATCCAGTAACGAAATTTCTCAGAAATTCAACATAAACTCTTCCTACTAAAAGGAAAATTCAATAAGAGCACTGAAATATTATAGTATACAGCACAATCTCATTCGATATAGATAAACCAATTAAATATTTACTGTTCCTGGCTTCCTGGTTATTACTAAGGCCTAACACAATGAAATCAGGTTTTAAATGACTGAATTTTATTCACCATGATAAAATTATTTTACCCCCCCCCAAAAAAAAAATCAAATACATTTTAAGTTGTAAATCACTTTTTTTTTCAAATATAAATGAATCACTTCATTGATTACAATCATAATTGTGCTAAATTATTCTGGAAGAATAGGAGTCTCCAAAGATCTCCAGTGATGTTACAAGGATGAAAAGTTCACTAGTTTCCCTCAATGTGAATAGCACATAGGTATTATAACTATGGTACTGAGAAAAACAGATCTCATTTCTGTACTATCTGAGGTGGCTCAGAGTGGGATAATTTTATTCAAAATTTGGCCATGACTGCAGAAATTTCACCTGGCTCTACTTAGAGCAATGTTCCTCCACCTTCTTGTACATGCAAAGGAATTGAAAAGTGGAACTGAGCAGAAGGTAATTACCTCCAGTGAAGATAAATTTCCATATTACAGAACAAGATGGATTTGGTTGTGTTGATTAGTTAATAATTAGCTGTTTGATGGTTCCCCATCAGGCACCCAGACTTTCACAAGTCTCATTTTTAGTCTTCTTGATTCTTTTACTGAAAATGTTGGCAACTCAGATCAAAGATACCTGAGAGCTGAGTGCTGCAACTCTGAGCAAGCCTCCTTGGGGACCTACCAGCCTGCACACCCAGTGCCTACTGAAGTAGGAAATAAATAATCTATATTTAAATCCAAAAATACTAGAATCTGCTCAATAATTTATTTTAGGAGCTTTAAGTATTTCATGAGACCAATGAAAGAGAGAGGGTTAACTCCTTCATGATACTTATCTCCCATATGTAACATGATAGAGATGACAATAAAAAGAAGATATTCAGTATTGTGTTATGTAACATTTGCCAAAGCACATGAGATTTTGTTACCTTTGTGGGATCAAACTGAAGGGATTTTATAATTTTTCATTTATTTCATATGCACACTGAGGTACAGGTGACATCCTACTCAATCTAATGTATTTTCACTTCCTGAATCAGCCTGTAGATTTTAAATCTTGTCTTGTGATAGAGAATGAAGGTAAAAATAGCCATTTTTATCCAGTCCACTGCTATTACAGGGATGGGTCCTCCTGAGAGAAGTTTTGCAAGTGGATTTGAAGGCAAAGACAGATTTGATGAGCAAAACCATGAGCTACAGTCAGACACCTTTCTGTGCTACAGAAACCCCAGAGAGAAGTGTCCATCTCCATGCCAGAAGTGACTGATGGACAATACCTGAACACAGCAGAAATCAGACAGCCTATCATAAGTGTTCCTACTTAGCAATTCAAAAGTCAGCATCATCTTAGCTGACACAACAAAAATATTCCAAATTTCCAGTAATCCATTGGTTACATTCATTGTAACAATATATGCACATGATTTTTAAATTAATTTTAAAAAGTAACTAATCCTTATCGCCTTTCTAATTCTTCTGGATTTTTCTAAGCAAAATGAGCTTTAGAATCCTAGCCACAGCTATGCTTAGCAAGAATTTGGGAAAAAATGTACTTCATGCCTCTCTTAGCTGGACAATCTGGTATATCTGAAATGCTACAAAAACTTCACTCAGCAATCATGTACTTTAATTTCATATTTTAACCATGGACTACTGCTGAAAGCAGACACAATGTGGAACTGAGAAAAGAAAAAATTTGGATTCTTTATGCAGCAGTAAAATGTAGGGGGGCAATCAAATGCAGGTTAAGATTTGGAGTGTATTGTCCCTAACTACAGTTTCAGAGAGGCTGAAAGGTAAATTTTACTGGGGGCAATTTGCACAGAGTGTCTTTACAATCCTATAGAGAACTAATAGAATTTTTTAGGAAATATCCCTGAAAATGCAAACTTTGTACAGCCTTCTGCACTGAAAAATATGTGAAATCTCCAGAATGCAGAAAATGCCCATTTTTCAAAGAATTGACACTATGAAACGGCACATAGGTATCACGGAAAGTGTAGAGTATTTGGATACATTCTGGACTATTTGCAGCATTGTCCTTAATTTCTGCATTTCAGAATAAATGCAGAAAGGCAAAGTCTAATTGAAAACAGGTGCATTTTTAACAACTATTATACAGCATGAGCAGGTCTGTCTTCTGCCTGCATCCAAAATCTGTGTTTTGCCTCAAAACATAGCAATCTTTGGAAGTTCCTATGTCTCTGCATGATTCTGTTCACAGTTTTCATTGAAACATGAGCTAAACACATCCCTCACACCTAAATATTGCTGTAGCCCTTCCTGTGGGAGATGACCGCAGCCATAATAATTGTTTAATCACCAAAGGAACAGCAGGTGTTGGAGAATCAGCTGAGCACTGTGAAATACTCAACAAAGGGCTGGGGTTTGCAGTGACCAAGCAGTTACCAAGTTTATGTGCAGTTACCACACACAAACCCACCCACAAACTGAAGGACACTGCACAGTTCTCACTGCCAGAAAACCAAAGATGTTCCTCAGGCAGCAGCTCCAGTGGGATTCTCCACTCCAGCAAATTTCCAAATGCACAAATGAATTTTGTCCCTAAATTGCCCATACTGGAATACCAAGTAGCTCATCCTCTTTCTCATTATCTGTCTTGGGGAAAAACATGACAAATTAATGGTTTATTATCTGATTGCCCAGGTTGCTTATTGGGAAGCTGAACCCTGACTCACAGAGAAGGATTACTGAGAAATCAAAGCTAGAACTGGCATTTAATATAATAGTGCACCTTTGCTAATTGAAATTTAGGAAAAAAATTAGTTTCTTAGTAAGAGTTGAACGACACGGTAAGTCAGGGAGAAGAAAAAAAAGTAATTACTTAGACCTAAGTAGCCAACTGGAGGATGATTTTTAATTTAACATGTAATTCTATACCATTGCCCATTACCACAAATATATTCCATATATTCAAGCACTAAAAAGTCCTATTAATGGAGTCCACTTTTCTACATGACCTTATATGAAAAGTATAACCCACAAAAGAATGAGCATTGAAGCAGAGAGCAATAATAACATTACACAGCAAAACTGCAATGCAGTTATTGAGGTGTAACTCCACCAAACTGAGGACAATTATTTCAGATTTGTGCTGTTTGACTAGAGCAAAATCTAGTTACATCTATTGTAACAGGTGACACGATTATTTGGAGGCACTTTGAGCATTACTAACTTCAAAATCAAAGTGTGCATGTGCTATCCACAGTGTCATTTCAAACTGCATTTACCACTCAGTGGCAGGTATCTATCATTTCCAAACATTTCAGGCATGCTTCTGATTCATTCTGCTTCCAGAAGTAAACTGCTAGCCCTCATCAAGTCAGCTTGTCACTGTGAACAAATGCAACTCATCAATGTCAAGACTGTATAATAAGACAAGAAAGCAGAAAACTGCCTGAAACCTCTTTTTTATCCTGAAATAAACAGCTCCAGAATATTTATAAGTTCAGTATTTCTATTCATCTCAGGTATTGATTTAAAGTGACATAAAAAAACGAATACAGATAATTATTTAAGCCAGAAACAGAAGTCCACTAAACATCAGGCTATTGGTTAAGGTATCCAAGTATTTTATGGTCTTCTTTATATATATGAGACACAGATGTCAGACAGACATTTCAGAAGTCCTCAGTCAGCCTCTGGTGACATCTATCTGGGACATGGGTTGTCCCACTAAAATTATAATGTTCTGAGAGTTACAAGATTGCTAAATTCACACTGCTGCTAAAAGTTTGGAAGGGCCTGATTTGGGGTCAGAGTAAATAATTATTGGGCTTATATACTGAACCAATCTACTACTTTGATTTTAATTACTGAACAAATCTACTATTCTTAATTTCTCATGTAGAAACATTGACTGCTATAAAATTCACTATTTCTTGTTTGATATGGTTGATTACTGATGGGCAACAAAAGTCTACTGTTTGAGCATTTATTTAATTCCCAAATCATTCAAAGCTAAATAAAGACATAATCTTGAGGCCAGACTCACTTATGAGGACATCACATCCAAAAGTGAATGTGGTTGGTTACACAAGTCTCAGTTACAAAACGAGACTGAGGGTTTTGCATTATTTTGTGCAGGTTTTTTCATTTTGTGCAGCATTCACACACACACAGGAGCATCCTACATGAGACATTGAACCCACAGAAATTAAAGATGCAAGTGAAGTCCTTTGATTTGGGACAATTTTCCTGTCAATAGCAAAAAATAAAAATCTGTATTTTATCAAGATTCACAGTGACAAGGTTAAAAATGCTGGAGCAGCACTCACAAGTCATTTTAAAATTTGCAAACAACAAGTTTAAGTGGCATACAGATTTAAGAGCTTGGAAGGAAAAGAAAAGCAAAACCCAGCAGTTATATATTTCCGGCACTATAGTGACAACAATGTGGGAATACAAATCTTCTTAAGTTAAATAAAGTCTTACTCACAATTATGTTTTCACTAGAAAAAGGCTTAATGAGACAGCTTAACTCAGAGAAAATAACTTCAAATAGCATTCAAGAAAACAGCCTGCTTAAACAGCATGCCTTTGCCTCTTACATAAAGCAGCAAACCAAGATCAGCCTCAGTACTGATCTTGGTTGGAATGGAAAAAAGCTTCATTCCTTAATTTATTCATCAAGGCCAGCTTTGCAGAGCCAATTTTTGAACAAACATCCAAAGACACAGGTGCTACGATAATAATTGCAAACTATTTTGTTCTGAAAAATGAATTATTTATACACACCATCAGGTTAATGTTACAATTCACTATAGAAGTATTGCAACAACTGTTATTTCACTGGGGAAAAAACCCAAATCCTCACTTACAAATAAAAATCAATATATAGCCTTTGGAAATCAGTAATTATCATATTTTAGTAAAAAATTACTTAGGGCAAGAGAATTTCACTGTTCACTGCTAATACACATGAAAGATTTCTGTTCCCTCACTTTTTCCTTTTATAAAAGTTTCCATTTAAGGAAAGTTCTGTTTTCACCTGGGGCAATAATGGTCACTACTTACAAAAGGTGTGGGATGCACTTATTTAGTCATGTGCAGCAGTCAGTGTGGACTATTCCAACATCAGATCACACATAACACAGTCCTGACTGCACTGAGGTGTTTGGATTATGTCAAATTGTTCTCACATGAAACTAATATTTCCTTGAGAAATACAGTCTTTGTTTAGTGTAGAATTCTGTCTGCTGGTACACAAGTTTATTTGTGAGTAGGAAACGAATTTGTCATCTCTCATCACCCACTTGGTTGATGATGACAAGTGCAGCAACCTTAGTGGTGATACTTTGCTCCTGGTTCCTGAGAAGAAAGCGAGTTTTTTGCCGGAAATACCATCTCAAACAAATGATGAACTCAATGGAAACAGCTGGGATACTCAGGGCACTTTTAAACGTGGTCATCCCAGTAGTGACCTACACTTGACCTTGAGACAGCTTTTGGAGAAAATAACAGGATTTCATAAGCTCTGCACCGCACATTTTATAGATTTCTGGCAGGTCCCTGATTTAGTGTATTGAACAACTTGAGACATCTGATCAGGTGTCCTTGAAAGGCACATTATTGACAGAAGAGCTCCAAAAAGGGCAGGAGCAGGGTGGGCTGCTCCTACTGCCTCTTGTGTTATATTTACATGCATTCAACCAAAGAGAAGATTCATTATCACACATAATTAAGTTCCAAGCAAGGCCTTGCCATAAATATTAAGGAGATTTCAACTCCAGAGCATGATCAGCTCAGTAGACTCCAAATCAAGAGTATAAAAATATGTCTGTGATTGCTGGATTAAATATATTTACTGTGTTATCATCACTCAGGTGATGTCTTAGGCCACATCTACATTGATAAATGAAAAAACCTATCAACAAAATTAAAACTCAGGATTTGTGATCATCCATACTACTTCATTCTTAGCTTACTCTCTAACTCTGTTTTGACACGTCCACTCCTCTCCTTGCAATACAAATCTGCTCCAAAGGGGGACAGCCCTAAACAATGTGGGAATGATCAGATCATGACACCTGGCTGTAAGAAAGAAATGCAAAAAGCATCATGATAATGAGTAACTGAGCAACAAAGAAATTGTGCAAAGCGTCCAAAATGTCAGCTCGATTCTCAGTAGCATCAATTCTTTTCCAATTGCTTTAGATGGTTTAGTAAAAAAAGTTATATGCCTTTTTACATATATTCCATTCAGCTGTATAGAAAATTTCTTTTTGTTCCATTTAACCAACTATTTAGCATCTGTTATATTTTATCTCACACTAATTTTTATAGCTTTGAGTATGTTTTTATAATGTCTTTAACACACTTTAATGCCATAGTTTTTGTTCTTTAAAAATATCTTATCCATGTATATTCTGCATTTAACTAAGGATGTTCCAAGTTTAAACAGAATGAAGTCAATATGAAATGCTACAGAAAATGTATGCATTAAAAAAAATTAAGATTGCTAATGTAAATACAATTAATATTGTAAAATTACTCAAGATTAAAGCTAATTAACATCAATGTAAACAAACATGATGACAATTAGAACCTCTACTGTGAACCACCTTTCAAATCTCAAATTTTTTGGATGGTTGACTAAAAACACCAATCAATAAGACAATCTCTGATGTGATTCAGGAAGCAATGAAGACTTAAAGTTTTGCCAAATGATTTTATAACCCAACAATCCTGTTAGGAAAACCTTGGTGTGCATTTAGATTTATAAATTATCAATGGAGAGGAACAGTAATTTTTGCAGGTACTGCCTTCATTGACACGCCACAAATTGAATTGAACAGCAGTCTCCCAAAAGCATCTGCTGGTACAGCCAAAGCTTTCTAATCAGGAAATACTTATTTCCATTAAGAGTGAGACAGGAAATCCAGTCAGAGTCTGAGTCTCAGCTAATGAGCTGCATACTTTCTTTGTTTAAAGCACACTTGCCCAGAAGCATCACTAAGCCACAGTAATTCAAATTCTGGACTAATTTTACACATAACAGCCATCCTGTGGCCTGCAAGTTGCAGAGAGGTATTCTTACTCATGTACAATATTTCCTTTCACTTAAATGCAAGTTTTCACTGTATATAACTCCATTAGTTTGTGTGAGAAGAAGCTTAACAAGAATTCACTCTGTGGACAACTGCAGCAACAACTTCCTAAAAACGTTTCACCTCAGGAACTGGGTTTGACTCTAAGATTCTCATGCAACACTATGCACAGCTAAGATAGCTTGCTGTACCTTTGCTGTTATGAATTTGCCCTTTTGCACAACACCATAAGCTCAACACCCTGTCCCTTACAGGGAGGCATTAAAATCTCCTCCAATTCCCCACATGTGGGGCTGCAGAGATTGAACAGAGGTGCAGACTTGCCTAAAGCTTCCCAACAACGTTTCCTGAATGGAGCACTGTGATGAATAAATGCACAATTTCCTGTTTTACCTCAGCCAATGTATTTTTAGAAGAGCAAAATCACCTCAGCAGAGCACTATTTTCTGACTCTAAGGAGCTTCCTGAAGTCTATTTTGCAGAGTGAATAGACAAGATGTACTACTGACCTAAAAAGCAAGATTAGGTCGGTGCTGTGAACTGGATACCAATTTTAATGGAGTTATTGCTTTAGAATTTGGCTTAGCTTGTACCATTGCACTACTGACACACTTCCAGCCTCAGCATCTGTCAAGCCAACTTTCATTAAAAATGAGAGTTTGCTATTTTATGACTATACGTGCTGTGAAACCAAAACCAACAAAACAACCATTTGTTATCAAGTTTTATTTTGATTTTCAAGGATTTCTACTTCAAAAGATGAACGTTTCAATGGATTGAAAATAAGCTGTTTAAGATACTGACACAAGGTCAGGTAGCGAGTATGAGCTCTGTAACTGGCAAGAGTGCAAGTACATATTTGGCATTTTGCAGAACCTTCAGGCTTAGTTTGATTAGTTGTTAAAATTATGACTTGCCTACAGGGAGAATCACAATAATTGGTATAGGTCATAGATAATCAAAAGTGTCTCTCCCAGTGGGATGAAACCTATTAAAATCAGATATTTAAATCTCTTTACACTTGCCTATTCTCTTCACGTGCAAAATTATTTGTCCCAAATCTTAGTCTCCAAGGAAGACTGCAGACATTTTTCACTGTTCTGTATTTTGTGCTAATTAACATTTTCAAGAGGTTTGAAAAAGATGAAGCCCAGTATACCCCAAAGAAATTACTCTTTTAGATGCCAGATTTTTGCTTTATCTTGTTGAAAGAATCAACTTTAAAGATCTGAATGTTTAGATTCCTTCAGATATCATCTCAAAGGCTAATATATAAAAAACAACATTAAATAAAACCCATTATTCCTATTGTGAAGACCTGAATTTAAAAGGAATGTTAATCAGATCAATTTTGATTACTGATTGCAAAGAATGGCTTTGCTATTGATACAGGTTTTGCATTTTTCCATAATAATTATTATGACGAAGGAATTGGATCAAATCAAGCATTATTTTGTCCAGCAAGGTTTAAAAAAATTAGAAAACCAGTAGATAAATAACCAGCCAAATTGTATGATGCCATGAAATTTATCCATGTAAAGTTAAAAAGTAACTATCTGTGCCTGAAAAAACCCTATAAAAGCCAAATAGATGTTTAGATGACTGACAGCATCTGCCTGAACTTGTGCAAAGCACTGGAAACCACCCACACCACACTTTTGCGTCTAAACTGGAGAGACAGGGATGTGAGGCATGCACCACTTGGTGGGTAAGGAATTGTTTGGATGTTCACACCCAAAGAGCTGCAGTCAATGGCTCAATGTCCATGGAGACACCCCAGTGCCAGGGTTCCTCAGGGTTGGTTCTGGGACGTCACTGCTCAGCACATTTGTTGGAGACATGGAAGTGGGACTGAGTGCACCCTCAGCAGGTCTGCCAATGGCAACCATGATTTTATGGTTCTAAAGGAAAATCTCACTTAGTAGTACAAAACTTTAGACAATTAATTGTTATTCAATACAAAGGAGACCTTTAAGATATGACTTAGAAGCCCACTGCTCAAATCACTGTATTTATAGTGGTTTTGTTTAAAAATAAAAAGCAAAACTTCTCTTTTCACCGGCACAATTCAACAAGAGAATAGAAAGGAATTTTGAATTGTAGTCCCTGAGGAATATATGTAGCCCTTGACAACTGTCCTAAACCTCAAGTCTGAGCTTTAAAACTTCAGCTTTCTGGCACCAGTTAATGACAGATAACTGTTTGCCAGCCTTGCCATTGGTAATGTCACTTCAATCAGCTATTAAAACAACTCCTTTGAATAATTATACAATATTTAACAATGATTCACACAGCCATTTAGTCTCTGAGAATGTTTTGCTTTGATTCTCTTTTCTCAAAGTGTAGATACAATTCCTTTCCTGTAGTCCAGTATATTTATCCAGTGAATGAAAGTGTGTAAATGGAGGGCAGGAAGAAAGCAGAAACCATGGTTACTTGCCAGTCAAGTCAATATACTAAAACAGATGTTACTCACTTTGACAACATCCAGCTCATACAGTGGAATAGCACTATTTTTCCTAATGGCTTCACTGTTATTATTTGAAATATATTCCACATTTTGAAAATGTTATGAGAAAGGTGTTAGATTTTTAAAGGATTTAATTCAGTCAAGGCTGAGCACGAATTCAGTCCCTGTGAAGAAAGGGATGCATGAGAAAGCACTGAGCAATCACCATTAAACTGTTGCAAGTGATATAATTTTTCTTACCAGGTTATAGTGGTATATTGCATAATTGATGATTTCTGTTCTTGCCCATGAGTGTTCCTTTAGGTATCAGTGTAAAATTGTTTATGGGCTGTGCAACAAATGGATTCATCTCAGTCAAGGGAAAGAGAAAGTCTCCAGATCAGGGCAGGGCAGCAAAATGAGCACTCCAAAGGCATTTGGCACTAACAGAGATGATGCAGAGGCTGATGTGCCTAACCCTTCAAATGAAGTCCTCGCTATTCACCTTGGCATCTATTAAAGCCCTGTGTTGCCATGACTATCTGCATTGCATTTTAAGGGAATTGGTGCTGATGTAGGCAGGGTCTGGAGCAGCAGTGTAGGACTGCAAACACATGGTGAAAATGTGGGTCTACAGATCAATCCATCATCTGGGTCTACACATCAATCCACCCTCACATCAATCCATCCCCTGCCACTCAAGAAAGAGCAAGAGGGGGTGACTGAACAGTGGGGACCTGTATGGTGGGACAGGGCAGCTGAGGACCTCTTATGGAAGAGGTACAATTTTCTTTTAATTATTCTAGATATTTCCTCTTTTTTATTTTTTAATGCCCTGCCCTCTTTTTCTTTTAGTTTAGGGGACAGGGTTTGGTTCTTTGCCTATCCTCTGTCAATTCCTTGTTCAGAGTTTCAACATGTCATCTGTTGGGGTAGTATGGAAAAGAAACAAAAATTGCAACCTTCATTTATGAAACTGCTCTGTTAAGAGCCTCTAAGCCTTGACAACGAAGAGACAACTAAGCCAAACTTCCCAGGTTTCTGCGCCAAAGTTCAATTCAGATACACAATGCTGTGAACTGAGAGAGCAAGAGCAACATTCTGAGTAAACCTGAGGGTGGTAAATTGTGAAGTGAGATCAGAAATTAAGAAATAGAAGACTGCTGAAGATACATCCTCAATTCAGACACACTCTTGATTTTTATTCAAGTTTTAGGAGAGTCCAAATATTTTAGAGAAAGCAGTTTTCCTGTTTCTGGATTGTACCTTAGTTACAGAACCATTAGTTAATGACTGCTGTGTTGGAAGCCCTCCACATTAAGGTAGCAGTATAATTAGTTAGCAGAGCAATATGTTCAGTGGTAGGAGAACATGTCCAATAATGTTCCTTACCAGGAATATCTAACATTATCTGTCATTGCCCTGAAAAGGCTACTGAGCAATGCAATGCTTAAACAGACCCAAATCTTGTCACAGTCAAAAATTAGAATAAAGTTGAAAAGATTGCAGGAAGCCAGACCTCTGCACAACATTTTGCCATGATTGTTTCAAGTGTTCCCTAAAAGAAAACCACAGAAAACACAATATCTGACATTCCTGGCAGCATCAAGGAACAATTGCTTTTTTTTTCTTTTTAGTTAGCATCTAACAACTCTTCATTCAAGGAATCCCTCTTCTATAAAAAGACTTTTAAAATGTTCTTTATCAATTGACAGATTGAAAACATTGTCATGTACTATAACCATCTACAAAGGAGAAAATTTTGCATTATCTGAGACTCCTTTATAGCACTTAACTTGCCATTAGTGGAGCTTGGTAGAAATGTTCCTTGTTGCTATCAAACTTTGCTTCTAATGAACAGCCAAAAACCCCCAAACCTGAGCAGGCCATGCCACAAAATAAGTAGGAAAGTCTTTTCTGACAGATCAGATCCTGGTTCTCACAGCAAGCTATGGTTTTTTATCTGGGGCATGAAGGGATTTTTTTCTACTCCTTAGTGGAGGAATCCACTTTGTGAGCTGGATCCTGTCCCTCTGTGTTGTCAAACACTGCCAACACACGTCATCTGCCACTCTCCAAACTCTTACAAAACCTGCTGCAAAAGAGAAATATTAGAAAGAAATAAGCTTTCATTCTCATGGTTAATAGCAGCATTGAACATTGCACCAATATTTTCTCCTAAGCAAAAATAAAGGTCAAAAAAAATCCCAAAATTATAAGTGTTATAAAGAAAGACCAAAAATTATTGCCAGTTCTGCTGATAAGTCAATAAATCCCTGGCAGAGAGAAGCCCAGAATGGACAGATAAAACAGCTTCCAGTCACCACATTTATCTCCCCAAATGTCCAGTTGTAAAGTGTCATAACACTGACATGGTGTCAGGTCCTCACACCACAGAATTAGTAAAGCTTTCAGCAACTATGTTATAATCTAATGATGAAAATGCTTCAAAATTGTGGTCTCTGAAAACAACTGAAACACCAATATTTCAAAATTGACATGGTGGGAATGATGGAATTGGCAGTCAGAGAAACGCCTTATTGTGAAGGAAAGCCAACAGTCAGAGAATAAATTCAGGATAATTGCATTGCAGAATTCCTCTGGATTTTTATTACCTGCATAAAGAAATAAAGGATTTTACAAGTAAAATACCGCTAACCAATGCACTGAATGGGAAATATTGAGAACACAGAAAAAAATATTATTAAGAACAAATGATTCTTTCAAAGAAACTAGTCACAAAATCCCAAGAGTTCCTGAGTTAGGCACAAACATCATGCAGAGGTCTCACAACGTAACCACTTTAATACTGTATTCTTACATGTTCTTCAAATTCAACATCCCTGAAATTAAAAGAAAGAAAAAAAAAAAACTAAAACTTTTCAATTTCAAGAAGAAAAAGTGCATGACAGTGTCAAAACTACCTAAAAGAAAATTACAAATAGCCAAGCACTAAAAATATTGTGAACTGAAACCCAGCTGAGAGAGTAAACAAACTACTTTAACAGCTGGGACTTTAAAAGCCTTTCTCCTACTTCATTATCTCTCCAAAAGCTGAAAGGGATAAACAACAGAGCTTTAAAGGAACAGCAGGAGTAGAAGTCTTCAAACATGGAAGTAACATCCACAGCTTTGTAGAGGAAACTTGGGGTATTTGAGACACACATAAATGCTTTGGAAAGAGCATGAATGGGGAAGTGATAATATCCTGTGCTGATACAAAATTATCCAGGGTAATAAACCTTAAAAAGAATTGCAAGAGGATTTCATAACATTGAGAGACTGGGTGATAAAATGCCAACTGAAATTTAATGTAGATAAATACAAAACATTGTAAATAGGGATAAAAAGGTAACCATAGCACACCCACAGAGTATTCAGCTCATGCTACTCAAGAATATCTCAGATCTTTCCCTGGAACAACAGCACATCGTCCAGAAGGCATCAGGATGACAACCAGACTGCCAGGAATTTTTAGCAAAAGAATGGAGAAAAAAATAATATAATTATTCCACTACATTAATTCTTGTTATTCCTGCATCCCAAACAGCACATGTAGTTTTGAGTGTTCCATCTCAAGAACAACACAATAAAAGGGAAAAGCAACAAGGATGATCAGAGACATAAAAGGCTTCAATACAAGGACAGTTCAAATGGAGCCAGACTCCTTAGCTGAGGAAAACTGCCAAGCAAAAAAAGGATGAATAGGAATGATTAGTCACTACCTTTCATAAAACAAGGACTAATGGACACCAAGTAAATTTTTCAGGCAGCAGGTTTAGAACAGAAGGAATATCTTTTACATACACATGTAAATAAATTATTGGATTGATTGCCAGAGCCAAGGATGAAGATGGATTTAAAAACTGATTACACATATTCAAAGGTGATTAACATAAGAGGCTGAACGCAATCTCCTCCAGTTTAGAAGCCCTGGACTCTACCCTCACTGTGGAGTGTTCTCACTGCTGTTTTTTCAGAAAACCCTTCCTAACCTTTGAAGTTGCCACAATACAAGTATGGTCTCTCCATATCCAAATCAGCACAACTGGAGGAGCAGCCAGCTTCAGAGCTGGGTGAAGCAGCAGCACAAGGGCTCAGCACACAGCTGGAACATCTGGCACAGCTCTGTGAGCCTTGGGCTGGACCCAAACCAACCCAATGGCAGCTCCTTTCAAAAGGTCCCACCTCTGAGGCCATGTCCTGCCCAGGGAACAAGGAGATGTGCAGCTCCCCAGGATCCCTGTCCCTGCTCAGGGTCAAGCACAGACAGCTGTGGCACCTGAAGGAGCTGTCCTGCAGGTGACTCTGCACAGGAATGGTGCACACGCCCACAGAATTCCCGCAGAACCCAGCCCTGCTGCTCAGCTGTATTCTCTAGACACTGTTATTTAATATTGATAACTGAAAGTGGGCAAGTTTGTCTTCAAAAAACCAAGGTGTGTGGTCTTAAGTCAAAAGATAATGTTCTTAGAATAATGAGGAATTACTCTCTCCACATAGCCACAACACTTGAAACTTGCGCTTTTCAGTATTTCTCTTCCATAAATAATATTTTAAAAAAGCTCCCACATAGCCTCCTTTATTCATTAGCTCCACATTATATTCCATTTTTCAACATTTATTATTGAATTATATTTCACTAATAAGACAGAATTACACTTCCTCTGCAATTTGCTTCCTTTAACTTCATAAAAAGAGGTTTTTTTCCCTTTTGGGACATTTCAAAGCATTTAACTGTAATTTGCCTCCAAAATAAACTTCAAGCACCAGATACATGCTGAAGGAAACCAAAGGTACTTTACCACACACTTTATCACATCTGGAAACTCTGCACAGAAAAGAAGCATTTCCCTTTTCATTATTTTATAGAATGAGTTCAAGTGCATTTCTGAGTCACAGACATACTCAGTAAAATTAAATGACTGTGTATAAAGCAGTATAGTTTTGTGCCTAGGAAGCAGAGATTACTCTTTTATGTAGTACCTGCTAAAAGCTGCTACCCTGAATAAGATTGATGATTTTAACCTTTCACAAGACCTAAATGATAAATTTGGTCAAGGACAAGATTAGACATTTGTTCTAGAAAGTCTTTCCAAATCCTAATATTAATATGTAATTGATAAACATATCTGGCAGTTTTCAATGCTTTTAAATAAAAAACAATAAATTCTAGGCTAAGCATACCAGATAGTCAATAAAACTTGCAATTAAAAGAGGATGATTGTACACAGTTCTAATAAATTAGAATAGTGTTACTCACTTTGGCAAATTTACAAAGCAGCTTATTTTAATTTCTAGGGATTTCGCCCCAATATTCTTGTTTTGCAATTCAGCGAGCACTACTGCCATCTCCTGATGCTCAGCTGTATATAACAAAATACATTTTTACATTTTGTAGGACTGTGAAAGCTCTGTAGAACATAATGTTCAATGACTCAGCCATTTGCCCTTAGCTCTTGACAACTGTTTTGGTAATATGTTGACTTTGTTTCTGTAATTCTAGGAGGTTTTCTTTCTCTTTTAATGTGATTCCTTCCCATCCCTTATTTTTCACATCAATAACACTAAGAGCAACTGAGTAACATAATAAGAGTTATGTTGACAAGTTTTATGTTCACAAGAAGTCATTTTACCACAAAAACTCATTTGGTGGGGTCAATTTTGAAACATAACACTTCTGGTCCTGAAAACTCCACTAAGGTTTCCAAAACATCCCAAATATTCCATTTTGCACTGATACAAGCATAAAACTTCCAAATTTAAAAAAAAAAAAAAAAGGTATTATCCAGAAGCAGAAGCAGCAAGATGCTCTTTAGAGATGAGATCTTAAAGGTCACCAAGTTTCTAATCCTGATCACAGATTTGCAGTCCCAATTCACTTCATCTATTTTCCAGTTTCTCCTCCAGCATGTCAAGTAAATTTTGTACACCGGAAAGCAGGGAGAACGCAGAGGAAGGAGAGAGGCGCTTCAGTGGCTGGGAACATGGCAAATGTGCATAACCAGGATTCAGGTCACTGCTTCAATCAAAACAGAGTTTCACTAAGGGAAAGGTGACACTCCTGTAGGAGAGATTTATTATGTTCTCCATCTCTACCCATCTGACCTGTGGGTGGTTGGATAAAGCAGGAGAATCTCACATTTTAACCAGGAGACCACCAAGGCCCAGAAAACCTTTCCTGACAAAAGTAAACAAGACCCTTTCAACATAACATTTATTTTAACCAACTGATACACTCCAAGAAGTATCTAATTATAAAATTTCCAACCAGTTCTCAAAATAGACACATAGGTCTGAACAAGGAAAAAATAAAAACAAAGGCTATAAAAGCTTAAAAATATTCTGGATAAAATCACACCAGTGAACAACTCTCCCCGTCTGGCAACCAGTAGAGCAAAGGATGAGCTGTCCCAGGGATCTGAAAACACTTTGGCAAAGTGGGGAGGAAAGAGAAGTGCCTAATGAAGGAAAAGACCATCAGTAGCAAGCACTGTCCTCAGCAGAAGGCAACTGCATTTACCTTTCTTCCTTAGCCAATATTAACAAAGCTCTGGGTTGGTACAACAACAAGACATTTAAATAGATTCCCTCTGTGGAGTGAGATTTCACTCATGTAGTGGAAACACTCATTTACTCACATAGACCATATTACATAATCACATTCTGCAGTATACAATGATATATATTTAATAGTCTGGAACCAAGAAGCTGCCCAGTTCCACTTTTCAAAATTAAATTAAATAACAAACAATATCAATCACAACATATTTCTAAATTAGAGGACAAAAAAAAAAGGAAAGAAAAAAAAGCACATTTAGAGATAAGATTTATCAGGATCTACAAGTTGGACAGGTGCAACCCTGAAGCTGCAATTTTACTCAGTATCTCCAGTTTGATTTTTTGGCACAAACCCATATATTTCTACTTTACTGCTGGCTGATATCCATGTTGAGGTTTTTCTATTAGCACAGCCTATTTCCCCTAGCATTTCAGAAGGCCAGATTCAATTTCCTCTCCAGGAATTTAAGCAGAAAAAAGGATTGGCTCTGCAGTCTTCTTAAATTTTGAAACTACTTTCAGCTAGCTGTTTCATCATTATTTTTTTCTTCTCCTTTCTTTGAATTTCACCACTGCACTTGTCTTATCCTCCTCCATGACTAAACTGTTTCATTTCCTCCCATTGTCTTTTAATTGGCAAACACATTCACTATCTCAAAGAATCCTCATCTCAGGCATGTCACACTGATAATGAGAGTCCTTAGCAACCACCTTGGCTTTGTGTTTTAGAAAAAGAACAAACAAAGCTACTGTAGAAAAAACAAAGGTACTGTATTAGCCAAAGCTCCTACACAACACTCAAAGTCCAATTTTATTCTTCTTTTGAGGTGGGTATTTCCTTACAGCTGACCAAGCAGGAAAACCGACACCAGCACAGGATGGTTTTGGCTGTTGCAATGTTCCCTAGCACCTGAATCCTGTTGGTGTAGAAAAAGCAGCCTGTTCCTTTGCATCCAGGCTGGAAAATTTAAGAATTCATTAGTTAAAACAATAATTTGTTCTTACAGAAGCAACAAGGATCCATAAAATCATCAAAGATAAGATGAACTGATCATTTCCTGGTCCAAGCATGCAAAAATGGCAGTGCCCCCATGGCAGGTGAAACATAAGCATCCCTTGTCACCTCACAGCACATTAAAAATCTGTTCCAGAAGCAGCTGCAATGACTGTTGTGTGTGAGGTTTCCAGAGCTGGCACAAATGCTAGAGATATTTTGTAGGGCATTCACATACAGAAAATTCACACTGAGAGGGGTATAATTTCATTACCATCCCCTAAAGGCAATGTGTTATTAGACTAAAAATGTGTTTCTGGAAATAAAAACTGGCTTCTATGATGATTACAGGATACAGATTAAATAGCTATGGAATCAATATTTTGTACTGCTTTGGTGTCAAAAGGTGTTAATTTGGGAGAAGCCCCTTCTTGTAATTTTTAAAGGCATCACAGAGATGATGCACCAGCAGTTTCTAAAAAAATAACTTTTGTCCAATGATGACCACCAAATCCCTTTTATAAATTTATCAGCCTATATAATAATTTTTACCACTTTTGAGGTGTAGCCTTCATACAAGTGTGTGTTTATAGGAGCCTCTCATCAATGGATTGACAGCCAACACTGACACCCCCAATTAAAACTAGAATATAACATACTCATTTACCTGTAACCCATCTGCTGTCTCTGGGACTTAGTCAGGGATTTTGTTTTACAAGAATTAAGAACTTCCACAGAGTTAATCCACTCTCTTTGCATTACTGGGTCTCTGTGTGGTGTCTGCAATGAGGTGAACAGTGAACTGAAGAGCAAAACTGCCCTACACAAACACACATTCCAATGAAATAGCATATTTAGGCAAGACACAAAGACACAAACAGTTTCATTAATTCCATTGGGTCTTCTTCTTTGACAAAATGAGCAACAGCTTGAACTTCAAATTCAATAATATTGAACCTGATTTGATGCTAATCCCCTTAAAAGCACAATTACAAAACAACCCCAAATTTCTGAATGATCATTTCATAATTCATATCCTGTCTTTCATTCTCTACAAGAAATGCTCTCATGTTATTTACACCAGGCTGAATTCAATTATTTAATATTATTCACAAGGGTACTTCTCTTTCCAGCCATTGGGTTTATTTTGTGGTGAATTAGTCAAGCCATAATTCCTCATCATTGCAACTGGGCTCTTCCCCTCACTGTTACAAACTAAACAGGCTTTCTCTTTCTAAAGAAGGATAAAATATATACAGCACTGCATGGTTGTGAGCTACCAAGCATCTACACAATTCTCAAGGGCTTAGATATTTGGTGGATTGCAGAAATGTTGCAACATCAAATTCATAAGTGTAAAATTGAGTAAAGCTTGCACAAATAAATTTTCTCTCTCTTTAGAGATGTTGCTACTATCAGAAACAAAGATTAGTGATAATGACAGCCTTATTCATCTTTTGGTGATATTTCCCCTTAATAGTTTCAATCTCTCTTTAAATGACATTTACATGACAGAGATTCAATTGAATTTTGGTGTTTGACAAGCAAGCATAAAGGCATTGAGACGATAAATACAAAGATGCTCACTCAGTATTGGATTTCCTGTGCATGTGATTTGGACAGATTACCAGCAGAAGTTCACCAGAAGACTGGCCTTGCCCAGATCTGACTTCTACAGGGCAAACTGGTCCAATGTGTGCCCCCCCACTTTGGAATAAAATTGGAAAAACAATTGGTGCATTTGGTCTTATCCAAAACAAAGAACCAAGCCTTCCAATGAATCCAATCTCTTGATGCAAAGGTCAGTGCAATTCCAGGGTCTTAAAATCCATGCTGTTCTTTTCTTAGTAACCTTCAAGACCACATCAGCCTTTCCTCCCCCTCACCACAACCAGACACAAAAACTACACCTTATTTTCTCCACAACATCTGTAAGTAGTTTCCAAATGACTGAACTCATTTCTCCTCCTCTCTGCACAGGTGTGATCTGGCTGCAGCAAACCTCAAACTTCCCAAATACTGAAAATCCTGCCTGGACTGCAGGCATGCTGCTCTTCCGGTGCTTCAGCTAAATTAGTTTACCACCACTAAGACCCACCTCAGCCAGCAGGGATTTTCTTCCTCCTTTGACAAAACCAGTGTCAAACAGACAGAAGCAACCCAATTTCATAATTTTTTTTAGCTTATGAATCTTACATGTTATCTTCATCTGTCTGAGAATTTATGAGTACTGTTGCATAATTTGAAAATTACTCCATCCAGTTTAAGACGATACTACTTTATGGTTTAGTTTGATTTGGGGTTTTTTGGAGGGGACGGAGTGAGGGATTCTGTTTGTTTTTCAGCAGGAGTGGTACACTGGTTTTTGTTTCTGTTTGGTTTTTTTTAAGGTTCTCCTGTCCTGCTTCATTTTTGTAGATTCATAGCTGCAAACCAACACTGCCATCCACTGTTTCTCAGAATAATATTGCTCAATTGATTTTTCCCATCATTAAATATGATGCTCTATTTTAGAGCCTGAGTGCCTACAAGCAAAGGGTACAGGGGACATGTAAGACCTTGAGGCTTCTAAAGAAAAGAAGTCAAATTATAAAAGAAATTTGCATGAAGATAATAAAACTCCTGACTTAATTCTACAGAAAACTTCATGAACAACTCAGTTTGGGTTTTTTTTCTCCTATGACTCTAGCATTTTATTCAAATACACTAAATATAATTCATTTTTAAAAGGGCTGTAGTCTGATTTCACACCTGAACCACAAATTGCTCTGAATTGTTGTCAGCATCAGCAGTTCTGGAACTGGTGTTTCCTTCAGGGAAGCTGGGCCCAACACCTGTAGGTGCTCCAGCAGGACAAAGTTGTGCTGGTTTTCAGTAATTTCTCCATTTAGCTGAATGACACTGTTTGATACACAGGTCTTCTAGTTTTATTGATCAAAGAGGCAAAAAACAAAAATTAGCCATTAGAATATAACAGATTCATAATGGAAGAAGAAAAGATTATGTAGATCAATAAGAGACAGGATGTAACAAGATGTAGCACTTTTGGTACCATCAAATTTTCAACTTCTTTTGAGGGATTCCAACACATTCTGGGGAGGCTTAAGGAGGTCTGGATGTATTATACATTGGCTAAGTGCTCTTGCCCAGTACACCACCAGTACACCCTCTGTAATTCCCAGGCAAACTAGGAATAAATGTAAATTAATATTAGTACCATAACATAAATTAGTACCATGTACATAGACAAAGCAGTCTATGTACAATCATCACATTTTCGACAATTAGCAATGAATGCGGTAATTCACCTTCTATAAAACATTAGATTTATGAGGTTTCAGGTGCTTGTGCTAGCACAAAACTTCTCAAATATATTTGAGTGACGTCAAGAAGCGTGTGTCAAAGTAGTTTAACTCCTGTTGAATTTTCCATGGATATTCATTATAAACAGGATTTTTGTGCAATGCTCAAAACATTTTCTTGATACATCTTGGTACATCATCATCAATACTAGCTGATAATCAAATCAGTCTTGGACACAATATTTTTTATGTATTTGTTTAAACAAGGTTTCAATTCCCTGGTGCAATTATGGAACTTGAAATGTAATTCTCCTTAGAACTGCAAAGGAACTAGACCACAGAAACCCTGTTAAGGGTGAAGCATGATAAAAAGCAACAGCTTCAAAGACCTCTTTTATATTGCTGTTGCCTCATGTCATGTTATATTCTAAGCCTGAGCTGTGTTAATGTCTGTGAAAGGACAAAAAGAAAAAAATCAGAAAGGAAAGAAATCTGTGTAGCTTAGCATTTCAAGTAGTCACAGAAAAACATTTGATACTGTCCTAGTGCAATTTAACATTGTACATTGGGATGTGCCTTCGAAATGCAACAGTGACTTGTTGACAGAACTATCAGTAATTCTCATTTAGCCAAACTCTGTAAGGAGACAGAGAGAACCTGGTCTGTATTCTGATGTCACACAGTGGGTGATGGAAGTTTTCCTTTACATTACTGTTATCAAAAATGTGTCTTATTTTCAACATTTTACGTTATCAAAAACACTTAGACTGAAACACATCCTGAAAAGTCACAGGGGAAAAATTCCCCAGTTAGAATGGAGTCAGTAGACAGATCTTTCCTCACTGAGCATTTCCAACCTAGGGAATGAAGGATGGCTCTGCATGGCTGAATTTGTTTGCAGCCATCCTAAATTGCTGCTAAGCAGGAGCAATTAATATCAGCCTTTTTCTGTCCTTCTGCATCTTGTTTATTACACTCTGAATCAGCAGAAAGGGAAGATAAATATCCAGAATATCCTGATTCCCCTTAATCAGTATAGCTTCAAAAACTTTTAATGTATTTCAACAAGAAAGCATAATGCAGATGTAGGCAAACAAGTTTGTCTACATCACCTTAAAACTGAAATTTGTCTCCATGACTGTCTTCAATAACCACTGATGCCTTTCAAACTTATGTTTGAGAAATGTTTTAAGACTTCAGTCTTGTCTGCCTATTTTTTAAAAATCCATACTATAAATTTAAATGCAAGATCTTCAGTAAATAATTAATCTCAAAATGCCATGCTTTTAAATTCACAGCAAGGAAGTATTCAGTAAAATCTATTTCTGAGACTCTCCTCTAACATCTGATCCTTTAATGTATATCATCTCTGATTTCAATAGTTGTTTCCAAGAAAGAGTCTTGAAAAAACAGAGAACATACACAGGCGTTTAGATAGTCTGAACACAAATCAGTCATTTCATAAAACTATGTATAATAACTGTCCAATTTTAAGGTTATTAAATGCATTCCATGAATTCAAGACAGTAATAAGTAGAGTGTGACAAAAGCCTCTATCAATAACTAACAATGGAACTGCAACACCCATCTCAGTTGTGAGGGAAATGCCTAAAAAAGTTGGATATAACCTACTGGGACTGCAGTGCTGGAGTTGAAGGATGTGGAATACCCAAAACCACAGAAGTCCCCAGTGCAGCCTGAAGGAATTCTGCTGGACCCCATGATGGCATCCATGATCCCTTTCACAGAGCTGCTCTTTCCCCAGTCAAATTGCTCAGAGCAATTAACCCATTTGGAGAAACTTGGTTTGAAAGTGGACATGATACCCTCAGCAGCCCAGATCTCAGGTGCATCCCATTCCCAGCACTCGAATTACAGATAGCCAGAGATCTGGACAAAACATTTTGCTATGCTATGCTTCAGATAATAAATTTTTAACCCCATTATGGTTCTGTTTCTGTAGGGCTTGCACAATGTAAATGAACTGCAGCTCCTGCACTGCTCTGGCTTGGAGTTTCTGGAACCCCTGTAAAACTACGGTGACCACTCCTCCACAGGCAAATATTTCTTGAAAACGTGTCCCTATTAAGACTGCAGTACAAAGAAAATCACAAATTGCAAAGATTTATATTTGGCTTCAAAATCAAAATTAAAAACAGGAGCAATTACCTCAATGACCACCCCACAATTTCCTTGTCACCATCAGCCACCGCAAACACTAAGATTGAGAGCAAAAAGAGCTTTTTGCTCTCAATGTCTCTCAGATCTTCCCATCTCACCTGAAAGAACTGGTGCCAAGATGAAGGACTGGACCACCTCCATTCCAGGAACACTAAACCATAACTGCAGTTCCAGCTGAACACGTTTACTCTGCTTCAGTGCAAAGCCAGACAGAATCGTGAATAATAAAGAAAAGAATAAAAGAAAAATATTCTTGTACGAGACTCCTAAACTGTCACCTACAACATGAGCAATACTTGACATGCCAAAAGTTAGAATTTCAATTACATTTCTCATATGAGAAATTGTAACAAAATATTAGCTCAAGCAATCAAAATCAAAGTCAATATTCAGCTATAGAGACAGTAACAACATTACAGTCTGTTGATGTAATTTAAAGTTGTCTATGCAGCTACCAGCACATCCTGTTCCATTATTCTTTGGTGTTTTCATCCCTGTTTTCAGCCAGTCTTTGCTTTTGCATAATGAAACCTATTATTAAATCCCTGCTCACCTAGAGGAAACTGTAAGAGGTTAAGAAAATATAAATAAAAGCAAGAAACTAAAACCAAAATAATAAATGAGAGAAATCATTTAACTTCCTGCACCTCAGTTTTCATGATAATATTTAGAAGAATGAAGGCTCACAAACCAGCAGCTATAATAACTGCAGACTAAGACATGCTGCCTGCAACTCTGTGCTGAATTTGCAGCTAATACAGTAATACAGGAATATTACCAGGAAAAAAGCCCTGTTTATTTCTGTATAACACTCTCTCATTTCACTATGATATATAACACAGATGATTATATACTACCCACTGGACAGTTGGGTTCCTGCCCCTGTTGTTGACAGGGATTTGCTGGGTTATCCTGTCTGGTGCCTCCTTGCAGGTATGTTCATTCAATTATAAAACACAGATGGCAATGGGAATACCTAAAAAATACTATATATCCAAAACCCTCACAAAGATATTGACCAGACTACCATGGGGAAAAGTACATCAGGGTAAGTTAAGATCATCTTGTCTTTGTTTTAATTTAGAACACTCATAGTTGAGCATTCAACTATGCCTACTAAACACCACCCTTCTTTCCACACATTTCACAAGCTCTTACTTGGTAACTGTTAAAACCATTGCATCTAAAATGAGTTTCCATCTCAACACCAGCTCTGTTACCCAGTAACACCATATTGCCAGCTACATCTTCAATTGGTTAAAGTCCTATGATTTTACTGTATTTAACTGGCTGAACTGCAGAATCTTGATTCCTCCTGGGAGTTTGATCTACAATATGGGACTAATACATTCTATACTTTTTGTTTATAGCAAAAAAACCCCAAAAAAACCCTCAGCTCTTCAAGAGATTTACATTTGCAGACTCGCATCACTTCCATGCTACATGTTAAGAGAAATTCATGCTGCAGAAATGCAAGAGTGTTATATCTAGTGACAGACATGTCTGTCATGGTTATAAAGAACCTCCACACAAACCCTAAAATGTTGTAAACAATGTACTCACAAGCCCTAGAATAATTACAGTAGTTTAAATAGGAACTATAACACTTCAGGCCTAACTTATTTTTATTTATTAACATTTTAATTACAGCCTCCATAAAACATTACACTGTAAATAGCAGAAAACTTCCCAATTTTTTCTCTGTAGAAATTCAGGTTCTGCTCTTAGTTTCTTGGGGAGGCAGAAAGGATGGGACCAAAGAGTTAACCACCTTCCAGCAGTTGCTAGGTAACATCCTCTGCCATCCCTGCATCCCTGTCCCAGGGTGTTCAACAAAGTCTACCAAAAATCACTACTGCTTCATCTTAAATTTCATTACTTGAGCACACATCCCTCTCTTCCTCCTTTCCAATCTTCCCCCCCCCCATCAGAATTGGAGTAGGACAAGTACCATCCTGGAGTGACGCTAATTTTCTTGATTTAACCTTTGTTGAGGCCCTGCTGGTTTTCCCCTTCCCTGGCACCTGGAGCTGCAGCCCTGCCTGGCCTGGCTGCACTGGCCAGTGCTGAGCTGCATGAGGAGGCTCCAAAATGCACATCACAAAATAATCTCTTGCCCTTCTGCTCCCCATTGAGTCTTCATTCCCACTACTTAGCATGCTCATACCCTAGAGAAAATTAAGTTTGATAAAGATATCTTGGTTGGTCAACAGCTCTGTGGAAAAGCCAACAGCAAGAAGTAGAAAGGACACAGCCCTGGGGACATTCCATTAACTTCCAAAGGATTCAGCTCTGCTTTGGTTTGCTTTTTTAACTTGTAGAAGAAATAGAATTGGATAGAGGCTGGTCATAGAGATTACTGACAAAAGATGTTTATTTTTGAATGAATTTATTTTGTTCTTTATTACCAGATGTTCCAAATATTTTTGCTTCAATGAAATACTGACAATTTAAGTCCAATTCTTTAAGAAATTGGTCATTCACTGAAAAATAGTAGATTAAGCAGAAGATGCTATAATTAGATGAGGAAAACCTAGAAAATTAGTAAACCAGTTTAAAAAATAGTGAAATAATCATAGAGTCTGATAAAGAAATGAACACCACAATTTCATGTGGTCTTTTATGACTACCCACATCCTTTAACAAGTCTTTCTGGTTTAATCCATTTATCTTTATTGTTAGCAGATGCTGACTGAAGGGGATAGTTCCCCACATTCTAATTAAACCGTTTTTTTAATTCCTGCTCTGAAGGCATAAAAGCTTGAGGAACCAAATGATTCCTGACTGGAACAGAGGTTCAATCGATAGAGCCCAATTCATCCATCGTGTTGTTTTACAATCCAGATGGAATGCTCAATACATATTACAGGGCAAATAAAACAGCCACTGTGTTACTGTCACCCTGCAACAACACCACCACTAATTACTGCTGCCCTCATCAAAGCAAGGGTTTGGTGCTTGGGGCTTTTTTTGCCTGCTCATGTTTTTAAAATAATCCACACAAGTATGAACTAAAGGTTTCTTTACTAAAGGTCTTGGTTTTGCTTGACTCAGAACTTCTAAAATGAAATGCACTGGGTTTTGTTGTTTAGAGGTTTTTGTGTCTCTGCAGAATGTGGGTCTGTGGGTGGCTGAGGGCAGCAAAATCAACCTGAGAGCTGGGTTCAAGGCTGCTTCTGCCCCCAGGGACACTTGGTGCCACAAAGGAGCTTAGGATCTGTCTCAGAGCACGTGGTACAAGAGATTTAGGTCTGAATTTTCAGTTCCCTCCATCCATCCTCTCCTCACTACCATTTTCTTCCTCATCCTGCAAGAGCCTTGCTCTCACCTCTCCACCCCAGAACAAAATCTCCTGTGCCCCCAGCACACTTAGCGGCTGAGAGGGTAATTTGACACCTTGGATGGCTAAAGAGAGCATATAAGCTTTTATTAAGCTTCATCTCCTTGAAGTCACAACCAGCTCTACCTGCCTTAAAGGCAGCTGAGATGCACCTAAAATTGCTCATTGTAACAGATAAGTTACAAGTGGGGACACAGAGTACTTCAGGGAATGGCATGTTAAATTTCAGAGGGTTACAGAGTTCCATGAGATTCTCAAAGGGAGAGTAAAAAATAAAATACAGAAGCTGGAGTGAGCCTTCCATGCTATTGCTCACACACCTTCACAGCGACAGCTGGCTCAGCTCCAGGAGGGAAAGCAATGCCTGTTTCTTTTCTCTCTTCTGACATTTCATTCAGCCAGGACTGTTCACACACTCAGTGAAATTACAGCCTGCTTTGGGAGGCAGGGAAGAGCGTGCTGCTCACCAGGTTAGCTCAGGGTCTCAGGATGGTGGCAGCTTTGATCTCCTTCAAGGATCAGCCAGGGCTCAAAGTCAGTCCCAGTCATTCCCAAGAGGAAGAACTCTCACCTGGGTTTTGTTTGTTTTGTGGTTTTGGTTTGGGGTTTTTTTGAAGCAGGATCCTGCTCTCAGTCAAGAAAAGCTGTCTGCTGCACACAGGGAGGGAGGAAGGGATCAGCCACTTTTCCCTCCCCAAACTGACCAGGATTTGCAGTAAAGGGAAGGCAGCTGGGCTGGGAGGGAGCAAGGACCCTAATTAACAAAAGGTCCAAAACAGTAGGTTTTATAAATTACTCCAAGACAAAAGCAAAACCTTTAACATGTAGAGGGAAAGCCTCATTTTTAATCTGCTGCTCTTCAATTATTTCAGCAGCACTCATTCTGACCCCCAAGGCAGAAACAGTGATGCTGGTCCTAACACCAAAACATAAATACAGATGAAAAACAACTAAATACAAGTTTAAAATGACAGACCCACAAGGAGAGTCACAGTTTTAACTTATGAAGTGATTATTTTGTCTGCCTCTTTTTGAGATCTATTCTGTATTGTTTCAGGCACGGTCAAACAGATAATTACAATCATTGGCCTAAAATGTTTGCAGCTCAGGGAACCAAACAGGAAGATGGAGAGCAGGATGCAGCATACCATTAGAGTAGTTTAGCCATGTTTTTTTTCTCTTCTATATTATATTAGAACAAAATATCCTAGTCAGGCTAGAAATCACATTTTAGTGAGTTTTGCAGAAGTAAATAAAACTAGCAAAGGCATATATTTTGTTAACTCTACCACTATATAACAATTAAAATATCATATTCAGTTTAGTATTTAGTGATAGTTGCCCGAATTTGTTACCTAAAATATGTCTAGGTGTATACTATACATAAATGCATATGTATGGATATATTTTGCAGCCGTGTGTTAAGTCAATATTTATTTGCCAGGCTGATCATTATTAGTTAACTAATTTCTTACAGATGCCAAATGTTAAAGTCACTTTCTTCTGGGTAAGAGGGACTGGTTAACTAGTCTCTCTCCAAGCTTGAATTGCAATATTTACTGTAATGTCCCATTCCCTTTAAAGTTTGTATCTATTCAGGAAAAGTTGCAATGAATAGAAGGAAAAATGAGTCAGCAATCAATTGAAGATGGAAATCAACTAATCATATTCTTATAGTCATGTTTCTATGGGGTGATAACTTATTCTGGTAGTAGTTTCAGTGCTTTCAGATGCTCAGAAATAGGTACTGTTTCTCAGAACATGTTGATCACTCCACTTTGAAAAATTCATAGTCTGTAGGCAAGGAAGGAACCTCAGTTTAGAGTTTCAGATGCTGATGCTTTTCTACTGAAAAATAAAGTACACCTAGTAGTTTGACGCTTTAGGTTGTTCAAATTTTCTGACTTTTTTTTCCTCATTAGCATTCCTTATGACTTTAAACACCAATGTGCAGAAAATTTTTGCATTAAAGATACACAGTTTTAAAGATACCTAAAAAGAAAAACACAGCCAGACTTCTATTTGTTTATGCTGGTGAATCGAAATATGAGTATGATAAGTCAGCAAAGTACATATAAGAGAAAAACCACCACAGGCACCCAACTTAATGGACAGGCTAGGAAAAAGGATGCTGTAGAAAGAAAATAGGCATTTAAATCACATACACGTCATGAACCAGTTGTACAAGAGAAGAAAAATGAGAATATGAGAGTTACAAGGTCAGCTGACAGCCTGCAATACATCAGTTAGAAAACAGAGCCACAGCACAGGCAATAGAATGCAAATTGTGGGCTCTGTGAGCTCTCCCTGTGCAGCACAGACTCCAAAGTGCTCCATAGAACAGGCAAGGCATGTTACTGCAGGTGCTAATCAAGCTTCAGAAATACTGAAATCCACAAGAGAACAGTTTTGGGTTATTTCCGTCATTTCATGAGTTATCAGTTGAACAGATTCCTGATTGTTGAGGTATCCTAGAGCAGATTCCTGATTACCTGTTGCACATGTATTTAGAGTGATTCCCCTAATCACCCTAAATAACAAGGTGTACAGGATTGCCCCACTCAAATCAGGGACGCTCCTCAGTTCATGTTATACACACCCTTGGTGGCTTCCCTGGATCAGGACTTACTGCAGGAAATTAGGATTAAGTGGTTGGCACACATAAGCAGAGGGTGGTCAGAAACCAAGAATTCTATTTCACACAAAAAAAGATATTGAGCTTTTAACATGTTTTCATTCTGATTTTGGAAATGAGAAATATTTTTGACATAATTCTGGAAGGAACGGGGAAGAAACTAGAGACTGCCCTGAGGAAGTATCCTCTTTCCAGACTCCCCACTTGGACCACATTTAAAGTCAGTCCCTACTCTGCTGCAAAGACTTGAACCTTGGTGTCCCTTGTAACACAGATCTCTTTAATCAAGTCATCTATTTATCATGGAACCTGAGTTTTAATTGAACATTTCACTAGGAGGAGGGAAAGATGAAAGAGGATTGCAATTGACATTTCTAAAATATCTTGATGTTTTTTAAAAAAGCCATTAATTTGTCAACAAGCTGCAATCAGCTGGTACGTTGTTCCTTCATGCAGCTGCAGTGCAGGCAGTAAGTCTTATATAGATGGAGGTCTAAATCCAGCCTGGCAAAATTCCTGACAGCACCCCTCTGTAAATCACCCTTTAGTGAATTCTTGCTGTGGGAATTACAGTCAGTGTGGGCTCCACATTTGCAGAAAAAGTCATACTGCTTTAACTACTGTGGTTTAAGGTAAGCATCACAACTCCAAGCACCAGAAGCTCAAGATACACAAGGAGACAAAAATAGAAACTGGTAGAACCACTACAAGGTTTTTATCAAGAGCAAGGCAGAATCATCTCCTAATCCCTAAATATATAAAGTTTAGAGTAGTTTTAGTCTTTAGTTTTGCCTTTTAAAGGCACTAATGATCTCTGAGAGCTTCATTGTTATTTATTCCATAAAGAACTTGTATCATGCTCAAAGTATAAAAACATTTAATATTTCCTCTTTGTCTGCAAGTTATTTTCCAGTAATCTTTAGCTAAATGTAGTTATGATGAAAACAAAAATACAAGCATGAATCCATACAAGTACATTTTTACTTATCTTTGTATGCTATTTAAAACAAATTTAGTTTTCATGTACCACAGTTTCTGTATCTGTCTGCTGTCTCTAAAATGTTACTACCATTACCACTTTGAGCAAATGGAGATTATTTAATGCCATGAGTCCATAGGAATCTAGGCAGTTCCTATGAGCCAACACAGTAAAACAATTCAGACACTTCTCAATTTTACACTTATTTAATTCAGAATGTAAAGATTTCTCAAAAGAAATGCTTGGAGAGGAAAGGAGAAAAAGCATATGTTCTCAGAGTACATCTGGTGAAGGAGTTTCCAAAATTATGACTCCTTGACCCAGTAGCACCTTTCTTCCAACCATCCATGAGATACAAGTCAAAAAGAAGCTGCAAAAACAGGATACTGCAAGGCTGAAGGTTATTTGGTCTCTTCTATATTTTTCCCACAGAGAAAAAAAAAAAAAAAAAAAAACACAACCAACAAAGCCAAACCAGTAAAAACCTCAGTGTGCAAAGGCAGGATAAATTATGGGAAAGGGAGTGTGCTCTATTTATTCTATTTCTACCTCCACAGTTTCTAAACACTCCCAGAGGAGAGCTCCAAGGGTGGCCATTCATCACCAAGCCCTGGCAGCAGGGCTCTCTCAAGGAATATTTACAGCTGCAGTAATCCACAGACTACATTAAGAAATGCTAATCCCATAATGATTAGCTCCCTTTTCTCTGGTTCTCCATGGCCAAGTGCCACTTGGGCACCTGCTTTATTCACTGTTTTGTTTCTGTCTGCATTGCCTGTTGTAGGACACAAGCTCACCAGGCACAGCAAAACACAAGGTCACTGCTAACTCAACCACAAATTCTGACATTTTTCCATGGAGTTTTTCCCTCCACCAGCCATGAGCTGGCTCTTGAAATCAGGATTTTTGCATGACAACCTGCATTGTTGAAGATCAGAGTATGATTTGCACAGCAGTATTTCTTCCCAAGTTGTGTTTTAAGAAAAATCTTTGCCTTTAGTCAGTTTTTGATTTAGACTCCTTTTCCTTTGGTCTGTTAAAAAAACCTACCAGAACAGTTGCTAACACAAACTACCAGTAAACACAAATTTAGCAAAAAAACCATTTCCCATTACTCAGCTGTTGTCATCTTATTGCAAAGCTCCCATACCTTCTGGGTGATTTCTCATGGGCATCTCCTCACAGCACTGACTCCATTCTCTCCTCACAGCACAACCAACAAACTCCAGCTCTCTCCTCTCCCAGATAACCCTTTTGTAGCTGTATTGGACACAGCTGAGCCCTATTAAGGGTAGGCCTGTTCCTAATCTTTGGTGATTAGTACAGCTGCAACTCCTCAGGTGTGAGACTGCCTTCTGCACTATTCTCTTACATTCTATCCCTCCACACTCAGCTGATACAATTTTTTTCCCCAGGAAACATCAAACAGCACACCTAAAATCCAGCATGCTTCTTTCCAAAATCTCTGCTCAAAAAAGTCTATTATAGTCTCAACCAAGATGGAACTGTCTTCCTCAAAAACACAAAAAATTGCACATTTGCACAATTTTTGGTCTTGATTCCTGTCTCTTATCTCCTCAGCTACAGCATCTGCTTAGTACCCATTAAGTTCTATTTGGAGAACAATACAAAAAACAGAGCAAGAACATTCCATAAGGTGTTTCTCTAGGTCCTTGACTTCACCATCATTGGAAATAGCATTTTTTTGCTGATTTTTAGTATACATCTACAGAACACCCAAATCTTCCTTTTTCTCAGCAAACCATCCACAAAATTGATCAATTCAAGTGGCTTTTCATGGTTTTCAGCTCCCTGAAGGAGCTGCAGCCAGTGGGGCATGCTGGGAGAAGCATTGGATCAATGCTCTCCTCTCACAGCTCACTCCAACTGAGATCAGCGGGCTCACTATAATTGAGCAATATGGATCACACTCACACAAAGAAAAGGCAAAATCAACCTGAAAAGGATGAATTAAGTATAATTATCTTCCTTAGACTGAACCCACTTTTGATCTGTTATAATATATTGGAAAGAACTTCTGAAGGAAGCTGAATCCTAGCACAAAACAAGAAAAACTGCTATGAACAGTATGTGGTTTTCAGAATTTCTACATACCTAAAATCAGAACTTGGTATTAAAATTTAAATGCATTATTTTAAATATAATAATTGAATAAAAATATTTCTAATATTAATTAATACCATTTATGTTAATTAATAACTATTTCATATATTTCATATTACAAACACATTTAGAAAATCACCATTATGAGCCAAACTAGGAACTTTTTTCCTGCCTTGCTAAAACTTAAATTTCTCAGGCAGATCAGGTACATTATGTATAACATTTTCACTGAAGTTTGCTAGTTCACATATCCTTTACACACCTGCATTAGCAGGAATCACTTGTTTCATTTTTAGTCACAGCTCCATAGGTCTAATTTTTGCATCTAAAAGCAATTTCAAACACAAAGGTTAGTTTTACCTAATATTCATTTGATAGTTTGATGAATTATGCATTTGAAAGTCAAATGCCAATCCATTTCTTTTATAATCAAGTCCATGTTTAAAAAATGTTATCGGTTATTTGCAAGGAATTAGAAAAGGAGCCTTCTGCTATCATTCAACAGGAACCAATTTATTTCATTAAACAGAAATTCATATTTCCATCCCACTTTAAGTCTGAAAATTCAGCTAAGCATATCAGTCTTCATTTCATTACAATCCTTTGATTTTAACACCCAGAGATATTTGAAATATTTGGAACAGGGCCACTCAAGCCAAAGCAATGTCATTCACAGACTACATAAATAGTCTTTCATGCAACTTCAGTACATACATAACTTATGATGGTGCTGAATCAAACCCTTCCCACCATGTTTCAAAACCTAATATCTGTTCATACCACAATGAAGTGTCCACTTAGATCTTAAAAGAAATGGCAAAAAATAACTTACATATTCATGCACAGAAATTACAGCAAAATACTTCAGGTTAAGTGTTCCAAGTGCTGCTCAGCTGTCATGCACCAGTTTGCAATCAGGCAGGTACAAATGTTATGATGGTTCCTGCATAAACACTGATTTATTTACAGAGGATACTAAATATGAAGCATTACCTCTCCAAAAGAAATGCATGTATTGCATGATTTTAATATACAATGTACATCAGCCCTTTCTGACCCCAAGAGAAATAATTTCACCACAGAAATGCAAGACAGATAAAGACAAGTGTTTTTAGCAAAGTATTATTAATTCATATAAATCACAGGTCACATTGTCCTATTGCTGGTTTGTTAGTTTTGGGGGGGATTTTTTTGTTTTGGGGTCTTTTTGTTGGTTTGTTTGGTTGGGTTTTTTAGATTTTTTTTTTTCCTTTGCTCAAGCACCAACTTTTTCAGGGCTAGAGGTTAGATTTTCAAGGAGTCACCCCAAGATACCAAGATTTCTAGTTAGCAAAAATTCTACATTACTGGGTATTGTTACAGAGGCATTATGTGTATTCAATGCATCTTATAGGATATAAAACACTGCATAAAATACACCTTTTAAATGTAATTTCAGGCTCATTATGAGCTGCTTTTGTTCCACAGATACTGTTATCTTTTGAATCTACTGATAATTGCTTTTTGAATAGACTTGAATAGACAGCATCATTGCTGATCGATTCCAGTCCTGACATGTTCTGATTTGAAAATAAACTTGAAAGAAACTTTTCAACAGAATGAAAATTGTGTTCATTCAGCTCTAGGTTGAGAAGGAATCACTTAAAGAGAAGATTATATGTTGTAGAAATTCTCTGCTATTCTATAAGGAAATTAATAAGTAGAATAGATATCCAGGTAGGAAGGTTTTATCATGAGCTTAAAAGGGAGAACAAAAGCACTTGAAGTTCAAAGAAAGTGAAAGCATTCCTGTGAAATAAACCTGACTCCTTTGTAAGTAGAAAAACTCTTGTGGAGTTCTTGTGCTGGTCTTTACCTGCTTTGAGGGATTTGCATAAAATTTCATGTATGTAACATACAAACATTACCAGTAGCCAGTGATTAATTCCAGTCACAGAAAGCAAATCACAAAGCTGCACTGACAGACTCTGCAGCCAATGTAATAAATGTTTGGCTCTTTTCAATGAGATTCCAGCACACCTCCCTGTCTAAATTAATGCCTAAAATAATAGTAACAGTGATAATTATGTCAACTTCAGTAACACTAAAGCAAGATTTTGCTAGATTAGGTGGGACTTAAGCTCAGTGCCTCAGGAGCACTTGAGACCTCAGACAGATGTTATGCTGCCCTTCATAAAAGTTTAACACAGCGGCTCCAGTGTTGCAATTATCTGTACTGCAAGGTTAACTCTGATTTTGGAATGCTCACCCACTGCAGGAACAGCTCTGCAACAGAAAACCTCCTTAAAATGGGAAAAATAGAACTCGAAATGCATTGCACACGAATTGCTTTGTGTTTTTCTTTATCAACCCCAAAAGTAGGGGAATGAGTGAGATGTTTTAGAAGCAGTCCACTCACAGCAGTAACAAAAGCTCGGTTTTGTTTCAGTTACTGATTCCAGTAATTTAAAATGGCACACAAAAGAAGAGAGAGCGGAAGTGAGAGACAACTCTTTGGACCTGTTTCACTGAAAAGTACACAACTTCTACCCAAACATAGAGAAACTTCGTAATTTTTGGAAAAAGCTTGGCCAGTATTAAGCCTCATTTTTTGATCATCATTAAACTATTGATGTACATGTAGTCTATTTTCTGCTCACACCTTCATAAATATCCACTTGCTTACTTTCTAGCAAGTTCTTTCCATCTTCTATTATGGCATTTAGCTCCACCTTTCCAGATATTGTTGATTTTAGACCATGCCACTGTTTTATCAAGATTATTTTATACACTCTCTAATTTTTCAGAAGACTCTTCCAACATAAGAAAATTCAGTTTAAACTCTACCTCCAAATTTATGAAGTGTATTTTCTATTCCACCAGCCAACTTTTTATTAAAATACTGAATAAAGCTAGAGCATCAAAGCCAGAAATGTTACATCATCGATTTTTTAAGAAATAAACTAGAAGTCTCAAATAAATTTAGAGAAAAATACAAATTTTGACCTAAATAGCTTGTGTGTCCAAGAAGACAAAAAATCTGATCAGACTTATAGGTAAGCACATTCTCTGACTATTTCCTTGCTGTTTAATAATACCTGTTGCTTTTTAACAATGAATTAATGGAAATGCAAGAGCAGAGATGCAATCACAGGCTCTGCCTCCCAGCACAGAGCTCCTGTGCCTTCACAGGGGATCCCCAGCAGATTCAGAGTAGCACCAAGCTCCTGCCAGGAGCTCTCAATTCCTGCTCTGTGCTGCACTAACACCATGTTTACCTGAGGCCTTGCTAATTTGTACCCTCCCCAGGCAGTTGGCAGGTACCACAACTTTACATATTTGTGAGCTAATTCAGAGGCACAACACAAAAATGCTGTGTTAGGGAACAGAACACATATTGCAACACTCCCAGCAGGCACTGAGATTGGCAGGGAAATGCTGTAACTCCTTCTTCAGAGTAGAACGTCCCTGAAAAATCATGTTCTGCTATGAATTTTGTTTGCTGTTCATTTTCTTAAACAGACTACTTAAAAGGTGGAATATATAACCAAAATGGGAATGTACAACTATTCCAGCCCAACAAAGAACCACCAGAAAATTCTTTTGCAGACTCACTCACCTGTGGGATTAGAATCCTAAGGGGTAGGTTTTTTTTGCCCAATTTATATGCTGCTGGCTACCAAACTTTGAGACTCTCAGCACCCATGGAATTATGGCTAGTTCTCTGCAGAATCAGATGTAATGAAGTTGCTCATTAAAAATAATGAGCTGCTTTAGTAATGAGCCCTGATGTACAGCTTTGGTCTGAGGAATATCTTATTTTCAATTGAAACATAATTAGATTCAATTGAAGGCCCCAAGTTGGGATATTAAAGGGAACCACAAAAATCACACTTAATTATGAAAACAGAATACTCAGAGACTTTCAAAGACTCCCTAATACCTACAGTGTTGAAATATTAGTAAATATTAGTTAAAAGAAATTAATAATGCCAAATTGTTGAGTAATAGTCCCTAATTGGTTACAGAATCAGTGTTACACGACTCAAGCCATTAAATTTACACCCAGCTGCCTGAGGACTATTGTTTACATGTTCACAGTTAATTGTTTGAAATTCAGCTCTGTTGAACTCAAATGGTTTCCACTGCCACCAGTAGGAATTGAGGAAGCCTGACACTGAAAATCCAGGCCATTTTTTAATGCACAACGTCAAAAATTTCTCTTGGTGCAAAGTGCATGAAGTTATGGATATTCCAGCAAATATCCAGACACAAGTGTGACTGGAAGGAGGCAACACCAAAAGATCTAAGAACCCCAAGGCTGCAGCAGACTCTTTGCATGAGGTCAAACACTGCACAGCCAACAAATGACACTGAGGCCCCTCTGAGAGCCCCTAAATTGTTGTTTATTACCACCAGCACTGGGAAGACAAAATGAATTTTCTGAGCAACAATGATATCTAACACCACCACAATTTTAAAAGAAATAGCCCAGGCTGTAAAGTTGCAGCTCCTGCTGATTTCCAGACATCTCCACTGACGTCCCCTCTGGCAGCATCTCTGACTCTCTCCCTTCCCTGCAGCAGCTGCTCTATTCACACCAGCACAGGGTTTGAAAACATCAGGGATGAACACAAAATGCTTAAATATGGTCTGTGAACATCACTATAAATATCTACTTCATGCAGAAGATAATCAATTAGCACTCCCAGAGAGAGGAAAAAAACCCAAAAACCCAAACAAAATTCCAAAACAATCCAGTAGTAAAGCAAAAAAGCTGGAATCGCTGCTTAAGACCATTTAAAAATTTATGCCCTTCTTTTCCTAGTTTGCAAATTCTCTTGTAATTGTTTTAAGCCTTTTAAAGTTAGCAACACATAGATAGTTTGATACAGCAGGCAAAGATGTAAGCATCCCTACTTAATTTCATACATTTTAGAAGGGTGTTTTTACTCTATGTTGTGGACTTTAATTATGACCTACAAAATGTACAGTAATAGAAAAAACAATTTTTTCCCTTCTTAATCTTCATTTTTCAATCTTCTGCTTTTTAATCATTTGCTTCATTGACCACTTACTTGGTTAATTTCACTGAATTATTACACTGAGCCACAGAATATTGTACTTTTATCAGTGAGCTTAGAAAGCTACCTCATTATAGAACTTTAATAACTTTAAAATAGACTTTTGCTTCAGCCAGGAAACCTTATGAAAGTGTTCTACTACATTTACCATGGATTGGGTGGCAGACCTTGCATTTTTGTAGTAAATGAACTTATTTTTTTAAATAAAAATTACTGTGTATTGTTACCATCACATACATCATTACAACATAGAATGAAAAAAAAAAAAGCCACAGATTTTTGAATGTACAGGGTCACATTTTTAGAGGTTCTCCATAACTTCCATGTTTCCATGTCTCCTCTATTTTTATGTCAGACTGTGCCTGGCTTAGCTGCAGCCCTGAGGGCATCAGATTATACATTATATCATATTACAGGCACACACAACTTGCAGAAAAAGGGGTTTTAGAGCATTTCCAAGATGCCAGAGGGAGGGGATGTCACTGGTCAGGTCTCTCCTTAAGCAGCACTGCACAGGGGACAGAGGCAAAGCAAGGCAGCAGTGGGAAGCAAAAACTTTCTCAAAGTTTCCTTGAGAAAAGCAGATATTAAACCATGGCAATAAGGAGAGAAACCCCGGGCAGTGTAAGGGAAAAAAAATCAAGATCTGCAAGGAAAAAAGGTCAAATGAAAGACCTTGGAAGAAGATAAAGATTGACAGCAAGGGAAAGACAATTCCACCTTCCCTTGCAAGGAACAGAGCTTCAGGTGACAGGGGCAAGAGTTTATGGTACAGGGGAAAATGGGGATCTGAAAGGAAAACAAGGAAAAATTTACCAGAAGGTAAAAGCATCTCAAAGAACCATGGAACAGCCTCAATGGGGGTTGAGAGGAGAAGAACAAGAGTCTGCCAGGGACAGTACATGGGAGAAAATTAAACATCACTTTAAGCAACTTTAAGAGATGCAGAAATGTGCAAACTTCCTTCCTGTTCCCACCCTTAGTAAGGAAAAGAGAAGTTCAGAAGGGTTGCAGTCAGGATATTTGGCCTGGGGAGACTGTGGAAGCGGTGTGCACTGAGGGCACACAACCCTCAGCTCGAGTTACACCTGCAGCTGATCAGAGACACAAAACTGCACACACACAATAAATTATAGAAACCCAAAACCACTACTAGGTAAATTACTTGCCAAGAAACAGATGAACAATTTTCATAGTCTCATTCCTCCCTGTAGATAAACTGTTTGCCACCTCTAAATAGTTGGATTATCATTAAATACCCCTCTGCAAGTGACCCAGAGCAACCTGCAGAAGTCACCCTGAGTTTCACTGGTTATCTTCAATTTATCAACTGCAATTCATATGTTTTCCATTGAGGTTTTACAACATTCAGAATTGTTTTTATACAGCCATTAGATTTTGCTGTTACAAGAAACTTATGATAAGCAAACACAGACTCCAGAATTACTGCACCTTGAAATCCTTGTGTGCATATTACACTTTGAAGTTTATGTCATAATATACATCACAGAGAAGCTGGCTATAATGAATAGTTATTAACAGAGAAAAATTGCACCAAGAGGCATTGCAAATCACAGTTACAGTTAGCATTAAAATTAAATATTCCAGAAGTTATTGTTAATATATACATAGTATATTTCTCAGGAAAAAAAAAAATATAAAAATATTTTATTATTAAAGAGAACTGGTTGGGTTTTAGTTTCACATTTAGCACTTCCTAGTCCAGAGAACAGTGAAGCAGATACAATTATGCTTTTTTAATGCTGCTTTTCCTTTTGGCAGACAAATTCCCCAGGCATTAGAAGTCAGAAAGTATTAAAACCTCAGGTCATCCTCAAACAGAAAATAATGAAGGGGGAATTTAAGAGATATAACAGACCAAGGCAAAGCAGGAGTGCAGACTTACGGCAGTACCACCAGGCAGCTCTATGCTGTTCTCAGCATAACTCCAGCTCATCCAGTGCAGTTTAACACAGGCCAGACCCATTCTGGGCCCACCTGTTGTCTGTCCCTGCTGCTCCCACCCTGTTGGTATGAGGCCACAACAGCAGGCTCCCAGTCAGATTATTCTGTAACCCACTGAAATCTAATCTCCTCTTTAATTAATAATGATAAAAATGTTCTTTGGTATCTAATTTAAAACTTATTTCTGAAAGCTTAATTTTTCAGTATTATATTTCCTGGTTTTTTTTCCCCCCAATTCATTTAATGCTTTTTTCTAATTGAGCAAATTCAATTAAATTCTGATCACTGGGAGTTGATTAAGCCTTTTCTCTGCTGAATTAAAGAATATGTTCCTTTGAGATACTGATATAAAAGTCAACCTATACTGCAACAGTTCAGAGCACAAGTTAAATAACACCAGGACAAAGTGCTCACCACACATAAATAAATCCACAAACCATCCAGCTGGCACTGAGGGGCAACACTGAAGCCAAAAAGTGTTTTACAATAAATTCTACTACCATTACATAGCAATACAGTCTGTGGTAGCTCTCAGTACAAAACAATATAACAGGCACAATTATGAAACAGAGACTGAAAAGATTTCTTCTGGAAGGATCTTCTTGAAATTTGAGCAGGTTAATTCAAGTTCTGGTGTGCCCATGGATATGGGCTGGTCAAATGCAGGGATTTTAAATCACTGTTTTTCAAGGGTTCTATTTTCTTCCCAGTCTTGCAGTACACTCACAAGATACTCCTCTATGTTTTTATTTTAATGAATCATGGCAGTGTAAAATGAATTTTAAAAAAATTAAATCAAAAATGTGTTATTATGGCTTATTCAAGCAACCTCACAGCTGCATGCAAATGCTCTGATTAGGAAAAAGCAATTAAAAGACCACACCTGAGAAGCAGGATCAGAAAATTCTATACCTTGAACACAACCAAAGAAAAGCACCAAGAACCCACATCCGGAAAGCATTATCAGGAAGTTTTCTCAATTAAGAAAAAAGCATTCTAATAAAAGTCAACAAGGGGTAGGGGGGCAAAAATCACTGCATAAGCACCTGAAAATATTTCCCAGAGATACAAGTCACTTAAATTTTGGTGGCCATGGCTAAATGACTGCACAAGCAAGCTCAGACAGCAAGTCTGGGCCACACTTCCTTCCAAACTTGAGTGCTCACTCTCTTCCCACCCACCTGAGCAGAGTCAACCTCCCACACAGCCAGCAGGACCCTGGCATGCAGACAAGGATGAAAAGAAAGCTTGGGAAGGGAGAAGGTTCCCTTATTCACCCAGAGACCCTGCTCTGTTAAGGAATTTCCAAATACAGAAGAGGCACAGGGTCTTTTCCCCAAGAATTTGAGCTCTGCATGAAGCAAAGCAGGGCTGGACAAGACAGTGGTGCAGAACTGTATCTGCAATCAGCCACAAATTTCAACTGTGACAGAAATAGATGAAGAGCATTGATCAAAAATAAATTACTTTGACACATTTAACACAGTCAAATCTCAAAAGTTAAGGAATGAAGAAAAAATAAAAAAGAATAATTTGCATATTTACTACATTCTTCTTGAAAACCACATTATCATACAGGCAGTCATGCATTCCCAAGCAGAGAGCACTACAGACAGCTGCCTTAATCTTCAGTGGTAATTTAATAACAAGCTGTATTTGTTTTGTGGATGAGAAGGTAAACTAAGAATATTAACACTCCAAGCATGTATAATTAAATTAACAGTCAATCGATTGCATCTTTCCTATTCCCTTGGAAAAATGGCAGCGCTCAAATTAGCTGAACAAACTTGTGGTGTGTGCCTCTCTCCTTAAGATTCTGATTTCCTCATTCCCTACAATACACTTCAATGCTTCCCAGCTTCACATCTCTTACTCCTGCCTTGGATAGAAGCCACCAGCCCTCCCCAGCAGTGATGGGGAGGGCCAGAAGAGGACCCATGACACTGTGGGCCTGTCTTTTTCAGGGAGAAAACTGAACAGATAATTTTCCAATATAAAATGAAGTCATGTGTGTGTTGCTGTTACTTAGGCTGTGCTTAGTTTCTGGGAGAATTTGTTTTACAGCAGCAACCAAAATCTCTGTCCCAGAAGAGGAATTGGCAGGACTGGGACACAAGGAAAGGTGCACAAAATCCCAAGACAAGAAAACCTTTAGTTTGAGAATGTGTACTTCACCTCTCTCCCAACTTCCCCATTACATTATTTGATTTATTCCAGGGCTGCCTTAAGGAAGCTCACAGCTCTGATCTCAAGTGCAAGCTTTTCTTTTTGGCTCAGAAATAAGAGTGCAAACTGGGATTCCCCACATTTTTATTTATGCCTTTTGCATCTCTTAAACCTCATTTTTCAGCTGAAGTATAAGTTATCAGCTTAAAATAATGAGCTGATAATGAATTCCAAAAACTGTGCAACCAGACCCATTACACTGTACTCTGAACTCCTGTTCCTCCTCAAATCATGAAGACTGACCTAAATGTTCAAGTGTCTTCGTGTGACTAATCACAAAATTTCTGACAGAAAAGCAGATGTGTTATATTTCTGTTTTCTTGCTTCTAAACAGCTTTCAAGTGTTTAGGCCACACACTGGTGTTGAATTTGAATATGCTAAATTAAGCCATGGATCAGGAAAGACAGATAACATCAAATCATTAAAGTTCTCAGCTAAGGTGCATAAAACATCAGGAAAAAAAAACAAAAACCAAAAACAACACAGTAGGTCTGGGCATAGGGCACAGAAAATGTGGCTCTTTTGCATAAAGACATCTTCTCAACTCAAGCAAGTGGCCTGAGAAGGCTGAACAGACCAACACCAAGTTGCACTCCCTTAACTCCTACTCCCACAGCACTTTCCCAGCAGGCCAGGTCAGATGTTCCCCACCATTCCTTCTCCTGAGCATCTCACAGCACACACCTCAATACAGCTGCCAAAGGGACAGAGCAAGGACCAGAACCTGGGCACAGCAAAGCAGTTTTCCCAGCAGAAGCTCCCAGTAAAGTCTACAAGCTCCCCAGCAGAGCTGCAGAGTGCAAGAGCACTCAAAGTCAGGGTATCCCAGAATCAAGGCTGTAGGAACACAGCACACAGCCAGTCACCTCCTCACCAGGTGTGCTCAGTGCTTCACATCAGACTGTCACAGACACTTTTTATGAAAAATCCTTCCCTTAGGATTCTTTCTCCTGAGAAGCTGAGAGGACTCAGGAACAAAGTGTAAACATTGATTATCTGCTGCTGTGGAATGCAGCAGGTGCATCTGTGATTAGCTCATGTGGTTGTTTCTAATTAATGGCCAGTCACAGTCAGCTGGCTTGGACTCAGAGTCACAAGCCTTTGTTATCATTCTTTTCTACCCCTTGCTAGCCTTCTGATGAAATCCTTTCTTCTATTCTTCCAGTATAGTTTTAATATACTATATATCATAAAACAATAAATCAAGCCTTCTGACACATGCAGTCAGACCCTCATCTCTTCCCTCTTCCTAGGACCCCTGTGAACACCACCACATCAAACTGTACAGTAAGGATCCTTTGGGAAGTCAACCTTTAAATGGAACTTAAACTGGGGAAACAGAGATTCAGGTCACCAAACCAGCAGTCATTTGTGAGGACTTTGCTGTTACACATTCTGGCTCCAGTTCCTAACCCATTTATCATTAAAATTTTCAGGTGAACTTTGGTAAGGGACTAATGAGTGGTACTCCTATACATATAGCTAGATATCTACCTTTTAAGTATCCTACTCAAAACATTTAAGGGATCCACTCAAATTAGATTTGTATGAGATTTACTTGAATGAGGCTCTCAGCCCTTTAATATCATCATAATAGATGGCAGCTTTCAAGATATTTGAAATGCATGGTAACATTTACAATACATCAAGTTTCTGGTGCTGAAGAGACTGAAACATATGCTTTTAATTTACTCTGAAAAGTGATGCTTTCTAGACTTTTTTTTGAGCAATTTCTGCCTCAGATCAACATCTTTCCACCTGCTTGCTTGTTTTAGAGAAAGATGATTAATTTGGGCTGGCTTGTTACTAGTGAAGTGTATGCAGAATTAAAACTCTGTCTCTGCCATGGCTGGAGTTGCACAGGCTGTTTGTACACCCTAGTGGGGGAAGGATGCCAGTGCACAGAACCCTGACAGGACCAGCAGCTCTTCCACCAATACACAGAACACTGAGACTGTGATGCAAAATAACCACTGAGGCACACCTGCAGCACCAGATTTTAATATCCAAATCGTGGTGGACTAGTCTGGGTGGACTTGAAAAAGCAGCACTGAGGTCTGAGGACAGTAATGTTAATTTACATTTGAAAATATGCATAATTGTTATCCCTGAAATCCCTCTTTCTTACATCTCCTACAAAGGCTGCAGAAAACATGCTCCTCAGTATGCAGCAAGCATGATCCTTCTGACCACCACTAAAGGCATTTCTTTCTTCATGTCTTCATTTCCCCAGAATACACAGAACATGAGAGTAACTTATGTGAGTAAAATTATAAACCCCTACATTCCCCTGAAAACAGAATAGAATTCTTGCAAAAAAATATAAATTAATAGTAATGGAAATGTGAGATGATTAGTCACTCAGTTTCTATTCAAACTGAGTTCCAGCACATTTGTCATTCATCACAAAAGAAACACAAAGACAGCTTCAAACTGAAAAACTCTTTTCCATAATTTTCCATCAAAACACAGATCACAATAACAAATACTGCAATTGCAATTTATCTCAGTTCACATGCTGCTTTATAAAGAATATAATAGAAGTTATGAGATTTTTTCTCCTTTACATGTAATTGTTACAATTTTTAAACAAACTCGTTCTACTTAATATGTATGTCATATTATCATAAGGTTAAAATTACTTCATTTATTTTATTAAAACTGAAATTTAATTAAATAGTTTGACTAAATTACTGCTACATGATAAGCAAGTGGGGTTTTTTTATCATTTCATGTTAGTATTATAGCCTTAATCTTCATCTTTAGTACAGATACCATTGTTTATCATTGATATTTTTTTTCTCCTATAACAGAAATAACTTTCAATTTACTGGAACATCACACCACAAGATAATTCCTTTTCAACACTTCTGTGTGGACAGATCTATTTCAGCTATGCTTAAAATAAAAGTATAGAAGCAGATTAAAAATCAGGCCTAGGTTCTACACATGGACACAGTATCTGTGATGTCCATCAGTTATTTTGTCCTTCTGTAGGAAGGAAAAGCAGAAATGCTCCTTCTGAAAAGCTGCATCCTGGCTTCTTCTTTTTACCCCTGATGAGGAAATCCACACACACTCATCCTCAGGGGATGGAGCCCCAGGAGAACAGGCCTCTGTGGTGCTCATGGAAATAATCACAGTGCTCTCAGCACACGCCTGGGGACTGTCAGACAAAAACCATGCAAACACTTATCCTCCTCATGGGGTTCTCTTGACCACCTATTGCTGAAAACTGTAAGCTCTTCCATGGTACAAATCACTAGCTGCTTGCAGTTGGATGTTTTTAAGGCTCAAATGTTTACATCATTTTTACTTCAGCAAGTGCTGCATGAAGATTTACTGCAGGGGAGATGCTGATCCAACCAGCTCCATTGCCCTCCACTCCCCTGTGGCAGCTGCATCTCCCTGAACCACCACCTGTCAAACCTCCCTTCCTCACCTGCATAAAACCTTCACATCAGGCAGCAGAATTTATGAGTAAAGGTACTTTTTATGTTTCTGAATACCAGTCACTAAGAAAAACATTTAAAAAATATTTTTTATGTAAAATCTTTATTTCACCCCTTGGCTCCCTCTGCATACATATAGGTAAATTCCACAGAATTTGTGGTCCTTTAAGCAAGTAGAATAATATGAAGGATAGGTGATTTTCTGGAATTTTTTTACATACAACCCTTAAAAGAATGAAAGGGGAAATGGAAAAGAGGAAATATCACCCCCCCCTATAAAAATAGTAGGATTTGTTCATTTGGATTTGTTCTAAATATGGTTTTAAGAAACAAGCTGAAAAAGAAAAAAATTATTACTTTTTAAGCTGTTGTTAAATGTAGAAGTAGCTTAAAATTAATATCTGTGTGGAAATTACTAGATAAATCCAGACGCTGGCAGCCCCTTCTCATTCACCATAACAAAAATGGCGGAGCTCCAACAGAGCACTTTTCTCAGTCCTCACAAATTGATAAATGAATGCACTTCTCCAATTTTTTTATATTACAGAACATTGCCATATCTTTAATCACAAGACAGCATTTGAAAAGAAATACTTTTGTCCAAACTGAGTATTTTTTATCCATCTCCTCTTATGGTCCTTAACACAGGAGAGGCGAACATCAACTCTTGTGAGCCCTGTCACAAGAATTTAGAACAGAACTATTCACTAAAATTTGCAAAGGCCAACTCCTTGTAATCTTAACAGGATTTATAACAAGAGGTAAATACCGGCAAAGCTGTTACCTGATTTCTCCTGTTTTTAACGCAAAATAATAACTAATTGGCACAGCACAAGTTCTTTCAGAAAGAAACTCAAAATTAGAAACGTGGAACTTAAATAATAAAATCAGAAATGACTGTTTTTAAACTAACATGAGACAGAAATATTCATTTTTTTATTCCTGAATTAATCGTTATTAACATTTCCTGACATGTTCCTGACATATAGGATCAAAAATGAACCACTACATTTGAGTGCCTTTTATAAACACTAATCCTTTCCCTGAAGGATATGTATTAAAATCAGCTTTCTTAAATAATCTGGTTTCTCAACATTGCCTGTCCATGTGTTTTCTCTTCAAAATTTCATCACAACTTCATTCATTTAGACAGGCACTTTTTCAAATCCGTCCTATCCTTCACAACCTACTAAAAGGTGTCCTCCCTCCATGGGCCTTGATCCACAGTAATATGTTGAAAATTGAGATCCATTTTTCTTGCCAGACAGGGTGGATGGTTATCTGAAGTGAAAAGTTCCATTTCCCAGGACCTTTCATTGAAACTACTGCCTGATAATTATATGGAACAGGAAGAAACCATTCATCAAATCCATAAAATATCCATTTATCATGGTGATTCTCTCTTCCATGAGAAATATGAGAATCAAAATGAATCAGCCAAATCAAACTCCATCACACCAAAGGTTTTCTAAAAAAAAAAAAAAAAAAAAAAAAAAAAAAAAACAAAAACACAAAGCGATAAAAAATATATTTTCTTCATCAGGCAAAGTGAATGAGGCCTTATAAATGTTAAGCTTTAAGCTATCTTCTGTCATTATGTGAAGTTACTTTAATCTCATCCTTACAATTCAAGTCAGTATAAATAGACCGGCAATTAAAGGTTATTAAAAGTTATCTGATTCAAGTGGAAGTAACAAAATTTTGCATTCCCACACAAATCAGGCAATTTAAAGTAGCATTTAAGATGGAAAACCTTGCATTCCTCAAAGAAATGCATCTAAATGGACCCTAGTAGCTGAAAACATATAAGCTACTAGGCTGATATTTTATGCATATATATGTATATATATATTTCAATAGTATGTAATCTGAAGCATCTCCTCAACATAAAATCATCATAAATGGATTTTTCATTTCTGGTTGGCCTAATGTTACTTGACTCATATAACATATCTCAGAATAGCTTAAAGAAAATAATAATCAGAACTTATTTTCAACTTTCTTGATTCTCTGGTGTTGCCTGTTGGAATTCTATGCACAGAACACTTTTCCTCCTGTACAACAGATTGCAGCTATTGGGGAGGTCTACCCTAAGGTTTTAAATTGGGCTTGGAATGGATTTCTGAGGGCACCCCATTGTCCCCTCCTGGCTCCCCAGGCTGGGGTCGCAGTGCCAAGCAGACAGGCTGGCACAACCCCAGAGGCACCCTCCAGGCTGTGGGTGGGTGCTCAGCCCCCAGCAGGGCACAGCCATGACCCACAGAGGGATTCCATGTGCACCTCCCTCTTCCCACTGCGGAGATCTGCCCCCATCCTGTCCTGGGACGGCCCTGCCAGAGCCACCTGCACCAGGAGCTCCTCCCCACTGCTCCTCCACCACGGGGCTCATCCTGGGCTGCATCTCCACTTCATCACTGCTAACCCTCTCCTAAAGTCTGCTGCTAAATTTACTGTCCAGCCACAAAAAGCCACTTTAGAAACAGCACAAATCCATGCTTTGTACCTACATCCCTAGAGAATACATTGGAGATAAGTCTATTACTGCCAGGAATGCAGCAACTAAATCAAAGTTCAACACACTATCACCTCCAATTTCCCAGAGGCTGTTTCTTTTTAACCTAAGCCCTTCTCTCTGCCCTTTTTTCAGCCTGTGGTTGTCCTTCATGTTTGCTGTGCATTAAATAATTCCCATTGGCCTCTACCCACGAATCCCTGAGACACAAGGAAGGGCATTTACTGCCACTTAGTTGGATCTGAGTATCAGCTGTGCATGCATTGTCTTAAGTGCTACTTAGTGTGGTGGTGATGCTCTTCACAGCATCCACATGTACAAAGTTTGAGAAGAAAATTGCAATTTCAACTCTTTATCATCTTCACTCAGTGTTAAAAAATTAATTTGTGTATTGTTTGCTCTGACAGGGGATGTCAGACCACTGAAATCTAAATGCCACCTTCCTCCTTACCCCTCCCTGCTCACACTCAGCTGAGGGGTTTGTAAGCAACTGAAAAGCTTTTCAATAATGGACAATTCCGGCAACAGTTTGTTACCAAAAAAGTAAAGTGATAATATGCATCTTTATCTATCAGGACTGCTTGAAAAACTAAAGTGAGAACTGCCATCAGGGGAGACACAGCTGCAAGATCTGGGTAGAGTGACATCTTTGCTGAAAAAAACCCTAAATTATACTAACAGTAAAAATAGAGGCAGGATAATAATCCCATGAAGACTTTTTCCCAAAGTAAAATAATTCATCACATATTTAAATACATTTGATCATTTATTCAAGACAAATTATGAGAGTATAAGCAAGAGAGCAGCAGGGTGAATTTCCCTTTACTTGAAAAGAATTCTGTAATGTCAATATTTAAAAGATGTTCTTTTTTCATACTTAATGAACAGCCATACACTTGCAGTCTAAAATGGCTCACTTCACACTAAACAGGCATCTCAGAAGGAAAAAAAAGCAGTCTTCAAAGTACACTGTGAAAGAACTTTCACTTCACCAACTACTTGAAGCTACAGGAACAAAAGATACCTTTAACTCCCAACCCACATGAATTTATTTTGCTGTAAATCTGCAAACACACAGAAGATAAGTAGCTCAGTATTGTAGTTGCACATGGCACAAAGTTTTTTCCAAATACTGTTAGAAAATAATGTAAAACAATGTAACACGAGGAAGAGCACAAGATATATGGCACCTTTTTGCCTCTTAGCTGAGGAAATGCAACAGGAAGTACTCTACAAAAATCTCCCAGCTGAGTTCATCTTTCCAGGTTCTGATACAAGAAGCAAAACTATTAGCATCCCTCTAGAAACTTCAGAGTCTTTGAATGAGAAAAATGCTGTGCAAGAAGAACAACTAAATATATAATATAGATATACTATGACTATATTACTGTTACCATGAAAGGTTTTTTTTTTAATATACATATATACACAATTACTTTGTTATTTCCATTGGTTTTGCAGCTTCCTCTCAGATGGCAGCAGAGCCAGGGCCCTCCTGCAGGTCCAGGAGGATTTTACCACCCTAAATCGGCTCTGAAATACATGTTAGGATTGCCAGGAAACAGCATGAGAGGCCACAGATTTACACCACACCAGCCAGCTCGGAAGATTGCAGATTATTGAGCCAATAATCCGCAAAACTGGCTATTTACCTGGAGGAAAGTGCCAGTTCTGCAGTACTTTTTAGTTGGCCACTTAACATATTTAGTCACACTTTACTTCCTGTTCATGGTCACATACAGTTAACAATTAAAATTATTGGTGCCCTGGCACTCTAGGTTAAGTGCAATAGGTCAAAATTAAATGGAAAAAAAAAAAAGAATATTTAAACAGCTCCTGAAGTTTCAAGTCCAAAGGATTCTGGCTTAGCTGCTGCTTTCACCTTCCTAGGTCAGGGAAGCATTGGACACTGTTACCTGGGTTGGGTACTTTAATTAGGAATTGATGCTCTGAGCACTCCAAGTGCAGAGTTTTACTGCCTTTAAATGGGAAAAAATTGTTAAATTGTGGTAATTTGGAGTCAAACAAATGACCCCTATTTCAGGAACACCTGGGCACATACCCTGCCTTGAGTCACAGTGCTCTACACTTACATTCAAATAAGTTCTCTTAGAGTAAAGCACACGTTCAAGCAAGTACTGACCTGGAGCTTAACTGCTCACAAACAAAACTCAGAATAAGGAGGATCTATGCATTCAAGTCATGGGAAGCTTTACATTTTCATAGGACAATTTCTTCCTTCCAAACTCCTTTACACTGAAAACCTGTGACAACCTCCTTAGCACAGACTGTGCTACCTCAAACTTTCTAAGACACAGAGTACAGGAAAATGTCTATCTTTGTGCTCTGTTTTGCAATGCTTTGTACTATTGCTTTGCAAATTGTTTTTCAGTTTGGAGAATTGTTCCCTATATCCGTAGTCATTTTCTCTCTATTTTCCTATTTTATAGTGAAACAAAAGTCTTTAAAAAAAAGAAAACCAAAAAGAAAACCCTCACACATCACTGTAGTCACATGATTGCTTAATCCACACACATTTTAAAGGCAGGCTTTTAAATGTTCTGATGGATTTTCTCATTTCAATGTTAATTTCATTGCTTCATCTAAAATATGGTCTCCAGACCACACAAGTAATTATTTTGTTGATACTGGATCTTCTCCTCACTTTCATTCCTCAAAGTACAGATGTAATTTTGAGAAGTTTATGTGGCATTAGTGGGGTTTTTTAAAGCACAAACAATAATCATTCAGAATTTTAAGCAATCTATGGGAGATAGGACCAGTTATCCAAAGGCAAGCTTACAGTTCCTCTAACAGCATTATTTGTATCCTTCTCTTGACAAAAATATTGCTCAACAGGCACCAGCAGAACACCCCACTGGGTCTGGTACAGCCCAGCCTGCTGTGGCAGTTCCTATGCAAAACATTCTCCAAAAAGAGGATTTCACTCTCAGATTTGTTATGCTGCAGAGTCCTGAGAAGTTCTCTTGTGCCCCAACCACTCTGGTTTACTATTAAGAACCTTTTCCTTTTACCTGAAAGGTTTTTGTGCCACCAACACCAACTCAAGCTGATCCAGCCCCAGCAGGGAAGTTTTGAGCCTGAACACAGTGCACCATTAGAAGCTAATTTTGTTCAAGGCTGAGCAGGATCTGTTCTAGTCTGGTAAACAGTAATACCAGTAACAGTTCTAGTCTGGTAATAGTAATACAATTGCAGCCAAAGTTTACTTTTTATTCAGGAAAAGCTGTGCAATCACAGAAATATTCCATACAAAATATAATTAAATGATTGTATAAGTCAAGCTTATTCATTGAATAATTTAGCAAAGCCCACAGTTTATATTTGAGCCTCATGTCTACTTATTGCATTGTTTAATTAGCCATGAGATATCAAGTCTAATATTGACCCCTAACAATTCCTTGTCAGAAAAATACCAATGCATTTCCACTGAATAATAAAAACACTGAAGCACTTTAACTGTGATGCATCTGTCTAATATTAACAAGACTACCACTGGAATATTGCTTTCCAGAAGAGTCATCCTACCTTTTATTAAGAGTTTCAAACAACTCAATCCTTGTAAATATTTATATAATATGCTAAATGGAAGTGGAAATAGATTTTTTCCAGTACAATGGACTTAATTACCATGATAAAGATGCAGCACATACCTGAACCATTCACTTACAAACTCAGCAAGAACAAAACATGCCAAACAGGCAATTAATCAAAGTCATTCTGAATTAAATCAAGGCAGTTTGTCTTATAGTTGGAGATTCATTTAAATGTCTTACATGTGTGTATCATATTCATAGTAACTGATGTCAAGTATCTTCTGAATATGACTGTTACTGTACTTATTTATAATAGAATGTGCACACCATCATTGATTAGAATACAGACTAATATATGAAAACCAAAATAATTTGTGTAGAGAGCCTGTGAAATTGAATTCACATCCCATCTGCTGAAAAAGAATTTCCATTTGACTCTAAACTCCAATTCACAATGCATAAACTATGGCTATTTATTACAGTGTTCTGTCATTTGTCACTTTTATAGAATACACCGCATTTTCCAGGCTATAAAATGCCTTAAAATTATGCAGCAATGATGTATGTTATCATTATTTTTTCTTTGCCAATGTTTGGATTACATTCAGTGCTCAAAACAGGGCTGATTTATAATCTGAATAAATAGCAACATCCTTCAACTGTGTGTGTGTGTGTCTATGAAAGCTTCATTTACTTCCTGATTCTAAATGCTACATTCAAACCAAATATTTGAGCAAATTGAATTCAGAACATCTCACTGCACTGGACTGATGGAAGTAACTGCTGGAAGAGCACAACTTCCCTGCAAACACTTCAACAGGAGTGCAGTGCTGCCAGCAGCTGGTAACCAAATTTCACTGACAGATTCTCATTCAGAAAGTAAAAAACAGCTACCATTGAAAGTCTGTATAGCAGGCTCTGACACTGAATTCCTAAAGAAAGCTATCCTTTAGTAGTAAATTTACAGTTCAGTCACTCTGAATATTTCTTTCCTTCTCAACTACTTTGATGATCTGATAGCCTCAAACTTGTGAGCTGCTTTTCACTTCACAATTATCCCAGAGGGTCACTTTAGGTTGTAGTAAAGATGAAAACAATGAGGCTCCAGACAAATGTGAAGAGTTTATTAGAAAAAACTGCTACCCAAGGAGTTCAACAGAAACCTGTAAGCTCTGACAAATCCCCATACATGACTACAACCCTACAGAATAGATAACATAATGGATTTAATAGCACATTTCCTACCCCAGAGCAGTCATAACAAAGACACAAATACCCAGCAACACATTCACTGCTCTCACTGACAGCTGATACTGTTCATTTTGGGGGGTTTAGTTGTTTGGGGTGCTTTTGGTAACGTAACCCTACAGCAAGTTACTCCTATAAACTCCACATCACACTTTTGTGCTGGGGAAGCCTGGGATGCATCCTTAAATCACAGCTGGACCAGTACAACCATTGCATTATTTTCTTTGAAAACCAACTTTTTCTCTTGGTTTCATTTGAAACAGCACATTGCACATGCAGAAAGTAAAGTGTCAGCAAAAATACAAAAGCTCATAAAGGAACCAGTCTTACAGCAAAATTAATTTGTCTTCACATGCTAACAAGGCTAATTACTAAAACATCTTACTCAATTACAGAATTGGAAAAGATAGCAGAAACAGCCCATACAGATAAAGATGCTGTACCCTAATAATGTTCACCCAAAAGCACTGGGTGCCTTCTGAGCAGGGAAAGATTAGCTCACAGTCCTCTAGAGACATCTCATGCTAGACAGGCTTCCCAGCATGGCTTTCTTAGAATAAAAATGTTTAGACAGGTTCAGAAAGGCACTCCAGAGGAAACATATGTTGTTCCTGGCTCTAATGGATGCTCTGGTAATTAACTTTCACAAGGACCACAGGCATATCATTAAATATTACATTCTCTTCCAACACTTGTTTCTAAATATATTTTTGTACATCAAGGTAAAGAAGAATTAAAATTAATTGCACCACCTAAAAGCTCATTCCTCCAACTTGTTACTTGTTCAGTATTTCCATTTATATGGCTCTGCTCCTAGTTTGCCTTCTGCTTCCTTGCTATTTTTCCTTGAAATTTTTCAGATTTTTAGGATGGGTAAAAGATTTCAAGAGAGCACCTGCATCTTCCTGAGAGTGCCATGGGGCAGGTGGGGAAAAGACAAATCTGAGCACACAGTACATCACCCCACAGGACACTGCCAGAAGTGACAGGGGGATGCTAGGAGAAGTAGGAAGGGACTAAGAAAATAAGAGGGAAAAGAGAAAAATCAAGTAGAAAAGTGAAATGAGGAAATATAGGCAAGAGTGGAAAAAAATGAGGGGTAACAGGCTGGGATTTCCATTGCACAAAGATGTCCAAAGGAACAAAATGAGCAGTTGCACTATCACCTCTCCTGAAAGAGCCACACGTGGCTGTGTCAATAATAAATCAGAAGGGCAAAATCAGAGAACATCAGGTTTGGGATGCTCTGCATGAATCACCTTCACAATGTAGTACAGTTACCTCAATATTTAATAATTTTAACTAAGTTTCCTCAACACCTTATTTTAAAAGGCAACAACAACAACAAAAAAAAGCAGATAATTTTCTTTGCCAGTATTCGTCATAGAAATAAATTTCAGTCACTCTGCACCAATTCTGGTCTATTCTCATAGCCCAGAGGTGACACACAAATATTTGTCATCAGGAATGGTATTTTGTAACTCTAATCACCAAAAATACATCATTTTCCTCTATTGCCTCTCCCCAGGAACAGCTTGCTGATGACACCAACTGATTTCAGCTACAGTGAAAGCTGTAATTGCTACACACAAGATTGCACCTGGAAGTGATCTGTGACAGCAACAGAAAGATGAGGGAGTGACTTTGGAGGTGGAAAAAAGCCAAGAGATTATTGTAGGGAAGGGGTAACCCTCCATCCCAGTCACAATAGACACAACATCTAAAAGGTGGGCCAAAAAAGATGCCATTCTTTAAATGAAAGGATGCAGGGTCATTCAGACCTCTGAGGAATTTTAGCAGCAGAGAAAATATTTCAAGTGAAGACAAGACAGCAAAGTGTGCAATGATGAGATTGAGAGTTGGCAGGATATAACCATGAGGAGAAGAAAATACACAACAAGAAGAAATATAAGAAAGCAAAAAGACTTTGGAAAACAGAGAAACTTTGATTTGTTAAACAGAAAGACACAACATGCCACACAAGACTACTGACATAGCATTAGACACCCATTGAATTATTGGATTTCTGATCATACACAAATAAAGGCACAGTTTTAACTAGAGAAGGACCTGGCTCTCTGACCTGAAATCCAGTCACCTAAGGAAAGCCACTGCCTCATGACAGATATATCAAGTGTCAAAGGCAACACCTAAAATCACTTTTTTGCAATGAAGAGCCTGTTGCTGGCACATGTAGGGATTTTCTGCTCCAATGCTCTGGGGCTCTCACAATTAGATGGAGCTGCAAGCACCCAAGCTGCCTCTCAATCCAACCCAGAAGGGAAATGTGAACATTTGGGGACATGTCCCTCCCTGCCTCACCTTCCAGGAGCACTGAGGAAAACTCCCACTCCCATCTTTTTATGAACTTCAATTCACTCTGCTGATCTCTGGGAAAGTTAATCTTCAATCTCTAACCTTCACAAAGAACACGAGTTGACAGTAATTTTCACACCACACATGAACATAGCTTGAAAGGTTTTTATGAGGCAGCAGGATTAATCTCCTAAGGAAATGTGAACAGCTGGGTGGTTTTTATTTACTCAGAAATACTGATTCAAACCTGTGGTCCTCTCAATTTTTGGAGATACAACAACTCTTCAAAATAATTACATTAAGTGTTTTTGGTTTTGCAGCTAAATATTTGTGAGATTATTTTTCAGCCTTACAGCACTGATTTTCAGCAACATTCAGAGTCAAGACACATTTATTGTAATACATGCATAAACCATATTTTATGCTAAAAACAGGCCTGAATTTCAAAAGAATTATGTTTATACTGATGAAAATCTCATTAAATATGAAAGCCACAGGCAAAATGGAAGAGATGCTGATTATCTGTTAGAAGTGGTGCTGATTGCTTTCAGAGCTGAGAAAAATGCTAGTTTCAATGTACTCTCCATAATCCATTTATCCCTCTCTGGAGTTAGAGTCGTTTGCCTTCCAGCAGGCAGGAATTGCCCCGTGCTGCCACCGGGAGGCACAGTCAGATTTTACAGTTTGCAATTTCTCCATTTATGTCAGAACAGCCTGTCTGAAGAATCTGACTAAAAGATATATTCAGCTTTGCTCCAGCAGAAGATAAGAAAAAGTTATTCAGTGATTTAAAAAATTCCAAAATTCTATCCACACAAAAATATGAAAGCAATCCACTGCCAGAGTAGATTTTAGCTATTTCAAGTTGAAGTGTGAATTCAGTTTGACATTAAGGCGCCACCCAAAAATCTTTTTAAGATGGATTTTTTTTTAATGATGTCCTATAGGTGGCTAAAGTAAAATACAGCACTAAATGCTTCCAGAAGGGGTTAGAATGAAAGAAATATAGAAAGAAATTTTCCTGGTAAAAAATACAATTATATTCTGTTAATTGGAGAGCAGAAGATGAATGATCATTTCATTAAAAGCAAGCATGGAGCTTTTAATTGCAATTTTAATGCTGTAGGCTATAAATAGATCTGAATTCAATGGCAGAAGTGTTGCTGCTATAAATTATTTTGACTTCAATTATGCTTAAACCACTTAGAAAACAAACTATTATTTGATAAAGAGACTTGGTGCAGCTTTTACAAAGATGCAGCCCTTTAAAATTAATTTTCAACTCAAGTCTCTTCCACAGTGTGATAAAGAGGAGGGAAAAGACTTAAAAGTGTTTGAATATGAAAGAATAACAAGAATTTGAACACTGTTAGGAATCTCTCACTTGGAGAGAATTGTGAGAACTGTTTTTTGTGAAAGGGATCTGTGATACTAAAGATATGCAAGTGCAATGCCAGGCACTGATTTGTGCAGCCATGGGGTTTGGGATTGAATCCACACATTGGGCTGGGCTGCTCCAGTGGGGTTGGAGCTCCTCCTCCAAAATTCTACCCCAGAACAGATGTGCCCAGGGTCAGGGTCTATCTTGCTCTGCCTTGAAACAGGAGAAGTCTGAAGTGCACATGGAGCAACTGCTGGAGCACCCAGTTCACAGGGAACCCAACCAGGAGCCTGACAGAGCTTTCAGATGTCACACCTGTGGCTCTCTGCAGCTTTCAGAAACTTTGTAATAAAAATGTAATAATGCAGCATCCCAGACTAAAGCGAACTAATTCAGGACTGTAAAATGCAGCTGTTATATTTTATCACTCTATCAAATCCCATTATAATTTAAAAAACAGAAATATGCTGCACAGCTTCCCTGTAGATGGGTAAGTGCAGATACAAAATCTGCTTCCTAACTGAAACAGTGCTCCCTGAATTTAGCTAAAACATCTTCCAAAACTGCTTTGATGAATGCCCTCAGAAAATAGGTGGTTTAGGAGAGAGATAATCTAAGCATGATTCAAACCAAGTGTGGTATTATTGCTGAATTGCTAAGAAACCTGATAGCTAAAGTACCATGCTTATAATATTTTAGGAGAAAGTATTTCAAATTAACTTTAAGTAGAATAACCAATTGCTATGAAACAGAAAAGCTAAAGACAAAATGTAATAGGTTATCAGTTGGGGGTCTCTCTGTGTAGCAGGGAGCAAGTGATCTAGACTAGTGTTTTCCAAAATTTATCCAAATAAATATGGAGAGAGACAGATTGGCAGCCAGCTGCAATTTACCACAACATCCAGAGGAGTTAAGTACTTCCATCACAGTCAGCAGGAGTTGGATGCTTAATGCAGTTGGATGCTTTAGAAAATCACATTAGGCACCTAAATGTGTGAAGTGCATAAATATCTTTCACTTTACAGCCTTTAGTTTTCAAGTGCCTTGGTCCTGTAGTTCTCAAATGGGAATAAGTGCATTTGCCTAATTCATGGGGGAATAGGAAAAAGCAATGAAGAGCATGAGGTGTTTGGATCCTGCAGCAGTGGTGCATAAACGCCATGGAGGAAGGACAGACAAGGCACAAAGGTGACTGGATGTGAGGGTGTCATCAGGAACACAGCACAGAGGAACATTGTGCAGTCCCAGCCAGAGAGAAACCAGAGGGTAAATGGGAATTATTTAGCAATTTTTCAGAACATACAGCTGTCAGATCCTCCCTATGAAATCACCAAGTGAAAATGTCCACTCTGAAATGTCCCCTCCTGTCACTTTTCATGGAAACAAAGAAAATATAGGTACTTCAGTACCCTTCGCATTGTGACCAATCTGTTGGGAATCCCTCCTCACATTTTCTACAGATTTAAGCTTTTTGTCTTTTCCTTTAATATCTGTATAACTATTTTCCAATCTAATAACAAGCTCTCCATCCCACTAACAGTAATAACCATCAGGGCCAGCATCCACCCACACCTTCATCTCAGAGTCCAAGAAGGCAACGAAAAAGCCTGTAATAAATTTGTAATTGTCATGGCAAATATGCCTAAAGATTTAGGTTGCCATGATTAATCAAAATACCTGAGATCAAACTAACTTATGCACTTAAATTGTCCAGTACTGTCTTAAGTATAAAATCAATCCAATCAGTAATTCACAAAAAAATCAATTCTGCATACACCAGAGAAGGCAGGTATCCATTACACAGTAATTGTTACACAGCTGCTATAAATGCTCAATAAAGAAAAACGGCCTTGAAAGCCCATCAGAACTGCTCCCACACTTAAAACTCATGGGTTGCACAACACTCAATTAAGCCTTCTCTTGGTAAGCTTCATTTTCTTTAAAAGTGAAAATCCCATTAAGAAAATAATAGTATTTTAGGGTGGTCCCTAAGTGGCCCTTATGGCATCATTGGCTGTGACTGCATTTCTCTTCACAAAGAAAAGCAAGGCACAACTTCCCAAGGATATTTCTGGGAATCACAGTGAGGAACCTCAGAGAAAGAAGAAACAGTTCTTATCTCACCTGTGCCTCCTCTTGCTGTTCACAAGTGGAATGCATTGTGGAACATGGTTTACCTGAATGGAATTGGTAATTGGATTCTGGTGTGAGTGTTTTGACTCATTGACCAGTTGAATCCAGGTGTGTGTGTTGGGACTGTCGGCTGACAGTCACGAGATTCTGGGCAGCTGAGTGGAGTGCTTGTGCAGATTCAGTGTAATATAGTATAGAATAAGATAATATAATAAAGTAATTAATTAGCCTTCTGATATCATTGGAGTCAGATGCATCATTTCCTCCCCTTCATTGGGGGTTGCCTTACAATAATTGACACCTCTGCTGATTCTAGAACTGTCCAGCAAAACATATCCTGCTTGGAGAAGCTCAGAGGGCTACCGAACCCCAAACCCAGGGCCATCAAGTGTGCTTGATGCTGGGATCAGGTAGGCACAGGACACTTTTAGTGAGGAAGTGCACCCACAGAGTTTTAGAGTTGAGAAATTTCAATATTTCCACAGGATATTTAAAATTATTACACTAGCAACCATACATGTTCTTAAAGACCTTGATACAAACTTAAAAAACCTGCCTTTGCTCCAGAAGAAAATTCTCCACTATGATAAATCTACAGGGAAGTGCTTTGGCAAAATATATAACATTTTTCTCCCCATAGTGTTTACTAGCTTGAACATAGTTTCTCCCCATTTGGTTTCTTTCAGTCTTCTGCTTTCTTCCAGAAATAGAGGAACATTTATGTTCATCGTTCCTCTCTGCTCCTGCCAGCAGCACTATATCAAAGGCAGGAAAGCACATCGTAAATAAATGCTATTATTGCTAGAACAGTGTGAAAAACACTGTTTCAGTTCAATGACCAAAAAAGATGAAAAATTAATTTCAGGTCATCCCAAACTGAACAAGCCTTCCTGGGCCAGCAGGTTTATTCCTCTAGAGCTTCTTGGTTCTGCATTTTCAGCAAATTCTCTAAGTACACTCGTAATATTTATGTCAAGGCCATTAATGAATATATTAAACAAGTCTGAAGCACTCCATTTTTTTTTTCCTGACCCATTTATTAGAGAGTAGAATGGTTCAGGTTGGAAGGGACCTTAGAGATCATCTTGTTCCAATCCCTGCTGCTGTGGACAGGGACACCTTCCACTGTCTCAGATTGCTCCAAGCCCTGTCCAACCTGGCCTTGGACACTGCCAGGGATGGGGCAGCCACAGCTTCTCTGGGCACTTCTCCACCCTCACAGGGAAGAATTTCTTCTTTGTACCAAATTTAAATCTACTCTCTTTCAGTTTAAAACCTCAACCCCTTGTCCTGCCCTGATAAGAAGTCCAGATGTTACCACCAGACCAGCCCACATGGCAGCCAGAGGAGCATTACTGGGGAGAGGCTTCCAAAGAGTTCCTTGCTTTGCTCACCCTGTTAGGTTTTTGTTCTTGCTCACATGGATCAGGCAAGACAACTAATGCTGGTCATGAGAGAAATTATTAAAAAACACAATATGTATTAACTCTTGTCATCACAAAACCTGCTTCACAACCTTAAAAGATAACTGTCAGAATAAAAAGACTTGACTGCATCTGCTGTACACTAAAAGCCTGTATCCCATAGGGAAACCAGCTCCCAACCAATTCCTGGCATTCCTGCTATTAACCCTCTGGAGAAGTGCCTGTCCCTCTGTACCACTGAACTTCCTTTCTGTTATCCTCACCAAGGTCACACAATCCTTCCTGCAGGACATCCCACACCACACTGACAGCCCCTTTTACCTCTGCATCTTCAGCAAATCACACCAGCACACTCATATCTGTGCCAAACTCTTTCACACTGATCCCAAAACCAGTCAGGGAAGCTGCAGCACAACCCTGAGGTTGCCACTTGCTGTGTCCCCACAACAGCAGCCATGGCTCCACCACAACCGATGGCTCCTGAGCTCCCATATTTCACAAGCATTTGGGGTTTTCAGCCACCCAAGGTTCCACATTTGGGGTTTTCAGCCACATGAGTTTAGGGATTTTTAGCTGCAGCCATTTCTAGTGGCTTCCCAGCTCATTGATGCGGTTTACCATGCACCTATAATGTTATCAGTGCTGCTTCAATATTATTTACACTGACTTTGGTTAAGTCTTCCAGCAATGGTGAACTAAGCCCAGACAGGAATTTAACTTGTTTTCCATTAACAAATCAAAACAACATTTTTTTCCTTGAAAATTCTGAGTTCTGTTATTTAAACTGCCCAACTTTTCTCTGGCATTTGTTAATTTATTGGAAAGTAAGGAATATTTTATAAATTTATATCAAAGAAAATCTATTCAATCATTTTTTTTACATACTTGCACTGAGTTAATTCTCTACAATGAACTAAATTCTGGGTAAGGTAAACACACATATGATACATGAGCCTAAACCTTCCTACAAAACTACACAGTTATACTAGAAAACTACAGAAAAGCTTTTCCTTTCTTAGCTCCTAGCAAGTACCAATCATAAAAAAAATTTGATTTCTAAGTTTCAGAAAAAAAGAGCAGCAGATAAATTAAGCAATATCTGGATTTATCTGGATTTGCAAAGTAAGGTGTGAAGCTACATCTTTTAGGACCTAAAAGAGCAAACACCTGTGCCTGCCAAATGGCCCTGTACTTCCCTGAATTATTCTGTATTTCAGTGTAAAATTAACATTGTATTATAGGCTACAGCACATAAACTCTTGAGAAAGAAATGGAAGATTTTGAAATAGAAGGTTTCACCTTCAGAACTAACGCAAGAAAGTTTTCAGTAAATCTAATGTTCAATGCTGTTATCTTTTTATATGACCCACAACCAAAAAACAGATACCTTATCTCTTCAGCAGCCAGATAATCTTACTTGGTTTTATGAGATTTTTCTTCCAAGCTGGAAGCATCAACTTTATATATAATAAGCTATCCTTGTTTTCTTCCTTATCATAGGCCCCCTATAAGATATCACAAAGAACTGGATTTTTCCCATTGCCTCTTAAACATATCAATATTAGTGACAGAAGTTTGGCTTAGCCACCAGAAATCATATTCCTCTGTCACCGCATTTTTAAAATGACACCCAGCCTCCACAATCTGCATTCACAGAACTCTAAGCACATTTAAGCTAAAAATTATTTGCATAGTTACATTTAAATTGCTTATTTTGTCCCACTTAAAGTGCAGTATCAAAAGACAAGGGATTTCACCCAAACAAGCCCTAAATGCCATAATAACAACCTCTGTCCTGCTCACTCTGCACTACAATAACTCAACCTCAAGCAAGTCCACATTAAAAAGTTTTTTCCAAGCAGCTAGAGAAGAAATCTTACAAGAAACTCTGGACTGCCTACACTGCATTTTGTTGGTTATTTTGCTTGAGCACAAATGAAAAAGAAATGTAGAATAACTTTGAGAAAGTTACTGAGAGCTAAAAAACAAATCCGAATCTGGTCTAACACGCAGTGGTATGAATCAAGAACCTTCACAACTACCAGTTTTGATAAAACAGAGTAACAAACACGAAACTAATTTGGAACATTCATTTTGATAAAACATAGTAACCAAACATGAAAACTAATTTAGAACATTTGTTCTGTACCTTAGAAGATCACAGGTGCTCACTCCAACAGGTCTAGCCCAGGCAGCAGGAAGTATCCAGAGAGTTCCCAAGAATTTTCTGGTTCAGGGACAGTGCCACAGAACCTGAGGATTTTGCACCAAATTATGCACCAGGTTAGCAAAGCTGCCCCCCAGGAGAAACTGCCCTGGGTGAATGAGCCTGGAGGGAAATGGCAAAGAACCCTCAAAACAAGGCTTTATACTGGTTTGCCAGGTGATCCTCATCAGCAAATTAAACTGACAGGGAGCAAAGGGCACCCCTGATTGGGTACAGGAGGAAAGCCTGCCTAATTAACATTAGCTAGTTAAGCTAACACCTGGGTACCACAAACTGTGTGCAGTCAGAAAGTAACTTATTTTTATCGATGCCCAAACAGGATGGAATATAAACATTTGCTGTCACACATGTATTCTCTGCAGATCAAGAGTACTTTAAATCACTTATCAGCCTGTCATTTGACAAATTAGTTAATTTATCAAGACACAGTCCACTCTCCTAACCTAAATCTAATATTTTTTTTCTGCCAAAAATCACAGATCAAAGGTTTAACTAAAGACTTAACAAGGAGACAACTCTTATAGCCAGACCACTGAATTTTCAGCCATGGATATAATTTTTATGATTTGATTGTGCATGAATTTGGGCTATAATTTATGGGCATCAGATCCTTTTTAACTGCTTAAATAATAGCCTGGGCTCTGCAATGAAAATTATTCTGAATATGGTGATCAGGTTATTCTGAATGAGTGACCAAATTTAGCATGTTTGGTGTGGCAGTTTTAGGCATTGTTTTAACCTTAATCTGCAATATTTATTCACAATATAGCATAAAAGAGCAATGTTCTTTTTTCAACTTTTAGAATATTCTGAAGCAAATTAACCATGGTACCCCTCTAAATTACCAGGTGGAAATTACTTAAAAATTGGAAGAGTTCCTGATTAATTTAAAATAAATCATAGAATTTAAGAGTGCTTTGGATTGGAGGGGATCCTAAACATCATCCAGTTCTAATCCCCTGCCTTGGGAAGGAACATCTTCCACTATCCCAGGTTGCTCCAAACCCATCCTATTTGGAATTTGTTCCTAATCTCCAATCTAAAACTATTCCCTTTCAATTTGAAGTCATTCCTCCCTCTCCTATCACTTCATGCACTTGTAAAAAGTCCTTCTTTGAGATTTCAGTTACACAATACAAAAAAAAAATCAATTTATATTTATGCTAAGTTTTTAGATTAAAATTCCAGAACTATTACTTGTTAAGAAAACATTGCATGAAGGTGCTAGTTACAATGTGGCATAATGAATGAAAACATGTTTAGCAGCTCTGCTTGCACAATTTCCTTAATTTTGTCAACAAAAAAGAAGGAAAAAACACCCACATTTTGATTCGAAGAAACTATTTCCTTTTTTCACAATCTACATGAAAGCAAACACATTCCCTTGTTGCCACAGTTACCAGATGACTAAGTTGTCCTTAGAAACTTATTCCACACAAATAAAGTAGTTGTTCTTTCCCCCTTGAAACGTTTCTTTGATGTGTGTTCAAAGGTGGGTGAGCAGGTGGTGAGACTGTTAAATGCTCCTTGTTTTTCCAGAGCACTGAACCACAGACACATCTAAAGAACACCAAATGCTGTCCTGCATGGGTAGGAAGATGCTCCAGCCAGCAGAGGAAACCCTTCTCCTTCAAAGCATTATTTCCTAAACTAACAGATGTAAATCACCTCACAGAATCAAGAGGTACACACAAACACATGGAGAAGAACTGGGCAGCAAAAGCAAAGGAGCAGAGCTGCATTAAAGATTTACAGAGTTTCATACAAGGGCCACCACTGCCTGCAGAGAAGCCCACTTAGGCAATCTCTGGCCTGCTGAGACTCAAGCGGAGTCTGTTGTTCCTCTCAAAAAATATTGAGCATATTAATTATATTGTTTGTGCCGCCCTGAAGCTGTCACCAGAGTGGAGCTGCTTTTCTTTTGTAGAAAATATTGGAATTTCTAATGAAAAACGAATTCCCGTGTTTTCTGTTATTTTTCCCCAAACATTAACATAATGTTCACACTCCGGCACGGAGAACAGGAGCCATGTAGCCTGAAATTTGAAGGTGTTTCTCCAGGAAGCATTCACCTTCTCTGATGTGCTGCCCAAGGGCCAGGTAGCCATAAACCCCACAGACCTTCCATATTTAATGGAATCCAGGGCAAAACAAGAAATTCGGTGAATCTAATTTTCATCTGGTTAAGCCAGGGAAGTCTTCACTGAGTTCAGAAACCCCAGTTTAAAGCAAGAAGAGTGGACATACTTTAGCACTTTTTAGTCCGTTTGGTAGCTTTTTTCCCTACTGCTTGCTGACAGTTAATCATTTCATGAGAAGTTAAAATTTAACCACCCATAGGAAGGGAAGATGATCATGATACACAAAAACCTTTATGATTTTTGATACCCATCTAGGTATCAAAATATATTATGAAGTTCCACATGAGCAGATACGGACAATGGTAGTGAATTAACTTGTTAGAAAAATCCACAGGTATTGGACCAATTACCATAATTTTACAATAGTGATGAATATTTAAATGTTTTGCAGTTTAATGCTAAATTTTGCAAACAAGATGTCTGATCTGGAAAATAAAGTTCTAATGATATCATATTGTATTTTATTTTACTTCATTTCCTACTTGTGCAGCTTTCCATTTAGATGAAAATTTGTTCACCTAAAGGAGGACAGAATTTTCTCCACAATTTATCTTTTACACTCTATAAACCATTCTTCATGCAATAATTTCAGCTGCTTTTTGTTTATCAGAATACAGATTCTTTTCAGTAAAGTGCAAGAAATATGTCAGGTTTGTCTTCTGGATATTTCCATTACAGAACAGCTCATTTAACCAATGAGCAGAGGTCACTGGAGACCCTGGGGAAAAGAAATCTCTGCAAGGTCATGTCTAAAAACTTACAGTGCTCTGTTGACTTCGTGGTAGCAGAGACTTTCACAGAGTTCTTTGGTGGGAGGAGGTGAGCTGCTTTCTTTAGCTCAACAGCATTTCCAGGAAATCCAGATTCTGTTCTTGTTTTGTGCTGAGACTTTATGTTTCTGCCTAGGAAAGTTGAAAAACTCAAGTGCTTTCAAGGTATTATCTATGTACTGAATCATATTCATTTAATACGCAAGTGTTTCTTTTCAATATTTTGGAAATGTTTTATTTGAACTGGGTTTATTTTTAGAAATATATATTACTCGCCAGACTGAATCATGAGAGGATACTATATGTGGTGTTTTATTTACAAAATTCTTTAAATAAAATATTCCCACAATTTCAAAGCTTTTCCTCATATTTCATGAGCAAAGAAACACACTGAAGAGAAACCTTTCCCATTTGGACAAATGAGTATTTTCCAATCACAAAGGCTTGTTACAAAATACTTTATCTGATTCTCAGCAGCACCAAATGCCATAGATTTTATTGGAACATTCAGTTAAAAGCATATCAAATTAGGTTACCAGCTTTCAGTGATATTTCTGAAATGGTTTTTCTCTTGCCATACAAAACCATCCAGGTTTTGCAGTATTCTGTCCTACAGCCTTGGCCATATCACCTGTCTCAAAACCATGCTCTGACAGAAAAGGCAGAACAGCCACAGACTGTTTTTGAGCACCAGAGAGATGCAAGTGTGACCAGCAGGCTCAGGCAGTGCCTCCAGACCTGCAGTGCAGATTCTCAAAGACAGATCTGTGCATTTCCTTCCCCACAGAGCAAACAAGATACTCACCTCAAAGTGATGCTACAGTCCAAAGCAGCTGAATTTGTATTTGGGCACCCCTGGAAGCCTCATCCTTGGTGGGATTTTAAAAAGCACAACAGTACTTTAAATGTATCCCACTGAGTTTCAATAGAGTGTAAATCACATCTGTGATTTTTGGAGCTCGAGACAAATAATTGTTTTGACAACACTCTCTCTGTGCTATTAAGAAGCCAGTTTAAAAAACACCCAGAGAGTTAATGCATCATCAGAAACTACAATTGTAGAATTTCACACTTTTTTAGCAATAAACATTTACACTCAACTGACTTTCCAAAAATTTCATCCTCTTAATTTCTTTTTTATTTAAAATGACAGAATAAATCTAAAAATACAGTAGGAACACATTATCTGAACTACTTTTTTTATCCTTTTAAGGAAGAAAATAAATGTTAGCACAAAGCTGATGCAAAGAAACCGTGAGAAGTGATTGGTGACAGATGTGAGCACGCCCTCCCACAGTGGTGCCACCAGAGCAAGGTGACGGACTCTGCACTTGTGCCAGTAAATGCTGCCACAAATCTTGGCCACCAACACAAGGAACTACAGGAGTGACCCTTGGGGACTGCCTTACCATTGTGTTTAACACCTTCCAAACCTCACTGCCACATCCAGAGGGAACATTGCATGGCCCCAGCAGACAGCTAGAGGGGAGGAAAACTGCAGGGGTTTTTCACATTTTTCAGAGAAATGTTTTCAGTCACTCTGTAAGGAGAACAAGGGAATGAGGTGTTGACCATGCCATGGCTCTGTCAGGCAGTGAAATAACTCCTGTTCTTTCAGGGCCTCTGATGCTGCCTGTCCTCTGTCTCTCAGAAGAACCTGGGAGAGGATCCATAGAGTAAAAGCAACCGCAACAAAGGGGAGAAATGATGCATCCGACTCCATTGATATCAGAAGGCTAATTAATTACTTTATTATACTATATTATTCTATCTTATATTACGCTGTATTACACTGACTGTAAACTGAATCTGCACAAGCACCCAACTCCACTGAAGTGCCCAGAATGTTGTGACTGTCAGCCAACAAACCTGACACACATGTGGATTCAATTGGTTAATGAATCAAAACACTCACACCAGAATCCAATCAAACAAATTCCTCAAGGTAAACAATCTTCCTCAATGCATTCCACTTGTTTTAAAACACAGGAACGGTAAATGAGATAAGAATTGTTTTTTCTTTCTCTGTGGTTCAGAGAATGTGAATCTCAGAAATATCCTTGGGAAGTTGTGCCTTGCTTTTCTCTGTGAAGAGAAATGGGGCACAGATCCAAACCCTTTCCCAGCCATCTGGGGCAAGAGCACAACTCTCCCTTAGCTCATCCAGCCACGAGGCAAAGTTTGGGGTAACTGCACAGCTGAGGCCCATTCCAGGCACAGACAAGTTTTCTGTGTGCATCAAAGCAGGACAGTGTCATGTGGTGATCATGGCTGGGAAATTTGAAGGCAAAATTGTTTGCAAAATTGAAATAAATGTCTCAGTCCTATCACAGTGTCTGGAGAACTGGAGACAGACATTGCTGGCCCATTTAAGCAGCAGTTATCTGCACTTCCACTCTGCAAAGCCTCTCCCAAACAATGTCTTTCATCTCCTCCTGTTGCTGAGATTACTGTGTGCAGACAGGAGTGTTTTGGAGTGATCTTAAAGTGCTTTTAACGGGTAACATGCGGAAATAAATAATTCAAGCTTTTCTCGAGTGTTTCTTTAGTGTCTCAGCTTACATATAGAGAGTGCTTTTATGGAGTGCTCACCTGTACGATGGGTTGTGTTCTCTGCTAAGTGTTTTGCCCAAATGACTTTTGAATGCTCTTCTAACACAAAGATAGTAGACTTTTATATCCCTACTGTGATCATACCCCTGCTAGGCAAGGGATCTAAACTACTAGACACAATTACTGCCATGGTTTCTGGCAAAAGTACACATGCTGTACCATTTAACAACAATATTATGTGAGTTTTCAATGAACTGTGTCTAACAGGAATAGTATATGGGAATAAAAAAGAACAGAGAATTTTTGAAACAATCAGGCAAGATTTAATACTATCAAAAGAGACAGTAACATAATAAACATTAAAGACCTGAAATTACAGCTGCAAGCATATCCCACAGCACTTTGGTAATACCAAAGTGTCTTAAATTTGTCACATCTACTGAGAATTATTTATAATAGAATTATGTATGATATGATATTGAGTGGCTATGGTGCTTTCTGATTATCCCTCCCTGCTAACACATGATCCACATCAAAAGAAATACACATTTTCTCCTGAAAATGCTGGATATTCTGCTGCCAAGTTTTCTTTTAAAATACCCATTTTTTAACACTTGCATGTTTGCTCAGGATCAGGCGATAAAAGCAAGTTACAGTTAACGCATTCTGTGATGTTTTTTCTGACATTTTCTGTAAAAAATACTCATGACTAAAGATTTCAGTAGCTACTGATATAGTTTATAATCCCTTAAAGTTTCACAGAATAGCAGTCCTAAAAAAATGTTTTAAACCTCTTTTTCTTTCTCCCTCTGTTCTCTTTTTTTTTTTATAGCACAGCCCGGGAACCCAGCCTTTAGGAGAGAAGTTTGGCTGGTGGCATCAAAATTGAAGCTTTCATGGTGTCTTAACGTGTCTTGGACGGCACAGACTACTGTACAACTGAGATAAAATTAAACGTCTTGGTCCAGGGATGTTGAACAGTTTCACTTTAGGTGACACACAGTACAGACACTATTTTTATCTCTGGGTTAACAGCCTGCTCTTGTAGCAAACTCCTTTGCTTCTGTGTCTCACCAACACATCCACTCAGAATCACAGAATCACAGAATTTCTAGGTTGGAAGAGACCTTTAAGATCTTTGAGTCCAACCCATGTTCTAACACGCCACAAGAGGCAAGGGTGGATGTTGGGGGGTGAAGCCTGTGGGCCAAAGCAGATTAAAATTTCAGCTGACTGGTGTAAGGTCAGAGGAACAGGGCCAGGCTCTGAGCACACCAAACTGAGCACTTACACCTCCCCTGTGCTGCAGCCTGACCCAACTCATGCTGTGATGTTACACAGCAGTAATTAAACACATTTCAAAGGCTGCTGCCTACAGGAGATGGGACTGGATGACCCTCCAAGCATCACATTTATGACGCTGCAGAATAATGTGAATATATGGTTTTGAAAAAGTAGAGACAGCTAAAATAATGAAGACTGTAGAAAATTTAAGTTGAGTGGTTTTACTCATCCCTTCTCAGGATATAAAAATATTTGGCACAGATCAAAAAGGCAACAAATCATCCTCCCAGCACGAACAGTGCTGATTCGTCCCAGCAAGGAACAGAAATGGCTGTAGAGAAAAGACCTTGCAACACATGAAGACTGGCCAGCCTGCTGGGAAGACCTGACAGCTTTCCTCAAAAGGTTTCAACTGATTTTATTTGACCATACTGAAATTTTCTTCCCCTCTGCCTTGTAAGCAGCAGTTGTTTACAAACTGCATCTCCTCTTTCCTCAGTGCAGTGCTGCTGCTGTCAACCCAAGACACATTCTCCTATTCAGCCTTCCCAAATTTCACTGATAGATGTACCAAGTGTAACCTGGTGATAAGATTAGTGGTTAGAGTCTATTAAACATTCCTTGAAAACAACCTTTTACTGAACTAATGAGCTTCCAGCTCCACCTGGGTTTACAATTTACATATTCAAAAATCCTATTTGACTATATGTTAGAGTGTAGAGATTTATCTTTCCTTTTCCAGCAGATTCTGGCACAGTATCAGAGCAAACATTAAAAATAGGAAAGTAAATTGTACTGTATTGTTCATCCATTGCAGGATGAAAGCTTATTTGCACATGGGCAGGTAGCTTGCACTATTTGCTTTCACCAGAAGCAGCTGAAACCAGTAGCTAACTCATAGGCAGGATGATTTATAATACACTGTAGTGCCAGCCTGTCAGCTGACTGCTGTAGAATGGTTTATCTACACCTGAGGTTTGGCACCTCTTCTCCTACTCTGTCTCACCTCAAAATGCTCAGAGACCACATCTTTCATGCTCTCCCGCTTTTGCTGCTGCTGACAGGAACAAAAGCTGCAGTGCCAGCCAGTTTTCATACATTTAGGCTTCAAGAAGACACTGTGCTAATTCCTATAAAGTACTTACAAATGCAGAGTGTAAAATCTCATATGTTGGTAATCCTAGACAGTTATCCTGAAATAAGTCTCTGGTGGCACAGAATTATTTAAGGATTGCTCACATGCTTTATTGTCTGTTTTACTTTGGGCTTCAGCTTTGGGAGCAGTCAGAAGGTGAGGAAATGGCTTCACTGGGGCAAACTGAGAGCCCAGAGAGACAGGTCCATTTGAGGAGAACATAGGGCTCAGCAGGAACATAGCCCCCATGGCAAGGAATGGTCCTCAAGTCTCTGTGTGGAACAGAATGTTTCTCCCTAGCAGCTCTCAAAGGGTGGCAAAAGTTCTGAGAAAACCCTTTTTTTCCTAATAAACCCCCTCTGTAGCTGTAGGTAGTCCTTCCCTCAAAGCATGGTTTTGATTTCTCTTTCAAGTACCTGTGGAAGCCCAGATTTCCCTCCTGAAGCAACATCTCCAAAGGAAAGCACTAAAAATACCCTCAGTAATCTGTGCATCCATTTCTTGACATTTTTCCGTAATTCCATCCATCACTGTTTCTCAATTTTGCCTGGTAAGAGCAATAGGGATCTAACTACACTATCATTGTTGATCACAGTCAAAAAAAAAAACTATATGGGCACTTTAAATTTTATTGTTCTAAAATTACTTTTATGCTATGATATGTTCTTTGCATTTCAAAGCAAATCCATATTTAAAATTAAGCACATGCTTTAAGGCTTTCACCCAGGGCATTTCTCTAAGCCATTTACAGGCAGTTGCAGCTTTGACTGCAGATAAACATTTTTAACTAAGAGGATGAGTTACATTACTCACTTAGCTCAGTGCTGCTCTTTATCTGGCTCCCATTTTCATGTTGGATCAAACCCTGAATGCCACAAGACAAAAGAAAGATAATCAGATTGTTGTTTTGCATTACTTGGCCTACATGGTAAAGCCATTCAAATGCATTTAGGAAAATCTTCTTGTTTAGATGTATTACAAATCAGCAAATAAATTAGTGCTTACTTACAAGCTTCATAAATCACTTTCCTCTCTGTATGCCTTTTTTTTTCTTATTTTGCTATTTAGGATGTAGATAATGCCTATTTTGGAAGGCCCTTGTGGATAAAAGCACTTACTGACTTGGACTCAGTAAAAAAACCCAAAAAAACAAAACCACAGTGACCTGAAAATTTAATACCCCAAGGCTCCTTTCAGACATGAAACAATGAGTATGAGGGAATGCCTCCAAATCCTCAAATTTTCATGTGGTTTACCAGAAAGCCATAAACTGTCTTGGTCAAAACTGGTCCCAAACTCACCAACAGTCAACTTCCAGAAAGTTCAGAGTGAACTGAATTTCAGGCTCTGTTACGAAACCCTGTTTTTACAAAAGCACAAATGAGAATCCACAGAGCCTTAAGTTCATTTTGTATCAGACTGAATTAAAGCAGCTCAGTAATTAAAGACATGAAAGTTGTAATCACTAATGACAAGCATCCACAGAGCAGCTTGGGGGTGGCACTGGTGACAGCCACCTCCCTTCTCCCAGCAGATCAGCCTGGGACAAAAACATGGAGTTTGGTGACCTGGATGCTAATTTCCCCACACATTCCTCAGGAAAGCTAATGCATTATTTGCATATATGCAAACACTGGAGGGATTTTTGTGCCCACCATCTCCATCTGCCTCTGGCTCAGCCCATCTATGCCACCTCAGGCATAAGCAGATACTGCAAAAACTGTGCTCTGGAATATCTGTTGATGCTTTAAACACAGGCACCTCTCTAATTAGTAGCTTATTAAAGATTATGCATATGTTATTTTTAATCATCTTAAAAAATTTGGCTTCAGCTTTACTTTCCTGGACAGCTCCTCAGTAGTGACACAGGATTGCCCAAAACATGTCCATTACAGCCATAGTGCTTCTACACAAATTCTGCTGTCTTTGGAAATTTTTGCTACTTCTGAAATACTCTAGAATATTTCAACCATCTGTATTTCACCTGATATATTACTTGGAAATGAGGAGGTTCCCTCTTTTTCAGAACTGGACATATGAATTGTCTTATCACAGAAGAGCAAACTCCAGATCCATGTTCAGGTTGCTGATTTTTAAAAATTTTCTTAGACTCTATTTATCTCTCAATTAACTAATTAATTTGCTGCACAACAAGAACTAGACCAAGTCTCTTGAACTGGCATCCAACAGAGGCAACACACAGCAGCCCTGGGTGGGTGGCAGTGAGATGTGATGACTTGGCTGAAATTGGTACAGCTGGAGCACCAGCAACTCCTCCTGATATAAACTTTGAGTAGCCAGCTGAGGGGAAAACATTAAACCAATTTCATCCAATCCTGAGGCTAATTCCTCATTGGAAGCTGGAAATTATGTCACTTTTAGAAGATGAGTTCTAAGTGTTGTTCCTTGCTTTTTAAGTCTCCTGTTTCTGATGAAAACTAATCAAAAATACCTTCAGGGCTGCCATGGGACTGGTTCTAAAGAAAACATCATTTTCATATCCAAGAGATATCCTCAGAAGGGATCCCATGAGGTGGCTGTGTTTGCATAGACTCTAACGCAGTAACATGAGTTTCAGAAGTCAGACTCTGACAGTCCCAGGAAGAGGAAGGAAAATGTCATTCTATTCACAGTTTACAAAGCACTACAAATTTTATGGTATTTTAAATTTGTTTTATATCTTTAAAGTCAAAACCAGCAGCCTCACACACTGTGCACTAGGTGTTTTATCACCATTTTCGGTCAAATAAACTTTAATTAGGTTGAGTTTTTTTTAAAAGGTACTTGACATTTTCCAGTCTCCAAGGGGGTTTTTGCCTGCAACCCCTCTGCTCCTCTTTTGGAAAGGACAATAAGCCTTCTGCTGCTCACCTGTTTAATCCTACAAACTCTAACAAACTATGGGATGGAAAGAGAATTTATGTTTATTTGTTTACTCCTAAAGTGTCTTAACATCCCCCACTGATTTAAGTTGGGGGCAGGCTGTGAAATTTTACTTACAGAACCAGCTTTGATATTTCTTTTAAAACAAAATGCTTAATTTTTACAAAATAAAATGCTGAATAATGTGACCCTAAAAAATTTTGCTTATCTGTTGACCTGAAAGAAGGATAAAATGTAATGTAAACTTAAGTATGAAGAGAAAATCACATGGGACAAAACCAGTTTCTTTTGAGCATAGATTCTAATCTATTCTAATAGGAATTTAAGGTATGAGTGGTCTGTAAACTTTATATTTTTGCAATTTAGCAGTGAGAATACACGTGATATCACTGATGAAACAAATGTTTGTCAGTCTATCCTGAGCCTGTATCTCCTTACAGGCTAGGAGACAATATCAGCTGAATCATATAAAGTATTTCAGATTCAAGTCAAATTCTGTTGTATTTTATTTCCATTTACAAGGTACATATTCTTTGCCAAAATATTCTACATTTTGTATTTGAGGTTTTTTTACCAAGAATTGCTTAAATCATTCTTAAATGTGATCTGGAACTGTTCTGAAATAGTAAGATTTTTGATGTCTTCGTTTGGTTACCATAATCAGCCATTATTGATCATCAGCTTTACTCCACAATCTGAATCTTTATCTCTTTATTAGCATGGGAGATTTGACCTCAGTTAACTCAAAAAGCTAGCAGAAGGATATGATTGTGCAAAGCATGAGTACTTCTACTCAAAGACCCATTTCTACTTTAGGGGGAAAATATAAATAAATAACCTTCCACTTCTAAAAGTAAAGTGCAAAATATACAAGTTCGCTAAAAATAATTTTCATTGAAGTTTATCTAAAACTTTTACATATTCCATTGAAATATCTTTTAATCTAGACAAGTAGAGAAATACTACTTATTTTTTGGACCTTCAGGGCCCCCAGATGAGCCAAAACAGCATTTTTTTCATTTAAACAATCCTTGGAACAACATACATGGTAGAACCCAGAGGAACAAGTACTTACTCACATACAGTGTAAAAACCTGCATATTTGTTTTAATTTTTTATGGGTTTTTGGCACATGCCCTGTCAGGAGAAGGCAGCCAGACCACACGCTGGCTGTCTGACTGTTTCAATCGTTAGCTATGCTGTTTCATACCACCGGCAACAACCCAGCTTCTGAAAAGCTTTCCATCCACAGAGGAGATGGTCTTGCCATAACAGCTCCTGCTAGAAAATGTAGATAGGCATATCAATTAAGTATTTTTATATTTTTCGTTTATGGGAAATCTTATACTGTAATATCCACGTAAAAAAATGAAGGAAAGGAAGGAAGGGAAGGAAGGGAAGGAAGGAAAGGAAGGAAGGGAAGGAAGGGAAGGAAGGAAAGGAAGGAAAGGAAGGAAAGGAAGGAAAGGAAGGAAAGGAAGGAAAGGAAGGAAAGGAAGGAAAGGAAGGAAAGGAAGGAAAGGAAGGAAAGGAAGGAAAGGAAGGAAAGGAAGGAAAGGAAGGAAAGGAAGGAAAGGTCTGTTGGCACATAAGAGGAAAGTCTCATAACAATTGCTACCATATGAACTCTTGAGCTGAAGGAGGAGCTTTCGTTTCTGAATATTTTTTACTTAGAAACAACATAAAGCCAGCACAAGCAAGACAGCTCTACATCACTTTGATATGACCTCTATTTTTCAACATCATTTAGCCTTCTGAAAGGCTATGCCTAGAATTTGCATTGCAGAAAATGCAAATAACTCCAAAGCTCAAGGAAACATCTTTTCTGTCTCAAAGAAACATCTAATGAAGCAACTTTAGTTTACTCATGAACTGGCAAACCTAATTAAACGATCCAGGATGTTATAGTGACGGATTTGGACACTAATACATATCTGAGAAAGAAGCTGGCTTCAAAGCAAACAGAGAAGTTTCTATTCATAAATATTTAACTGAAGCGTTGATACAAAAATGAGAAAATTTCCTTCATTCTATTCCCTAAGGAATTTCTTTGAAACAAAACTGCTCATTGAAACTAGCAACTCCTAATTCTCACAGATATGGGGGAATTTAATATAAGCATTTGTTTTAAAAAACCTACAAATTTCCAGTTTAGCAAGATGACATGACATTTGAGTCATGGAATCCCAGAGTGGTTTGGGTTGGAAGGGCCCCTATAGATATTTCACTCCAAGTCCTCTGCAATGGTCAGGGACACCAGATCGCTCAAAGGTATCCAGGGCTTCCCAGAGGCTGTGCTACACCTTCAGCTCTGCCCCATGGCTATGCCAGACTTCAAGGTGTCCTTTTCCAGCTGTGTAAAATTTGTCCTCAGAAGGCAGGAGTGCATGGAAGGATCTAGCTTTGTCACTCCCTGCTTGCACAAAAACCACTTCTGTCGTTTCAGCTGCAGGTCCAAGTGACAAGTGACCCTTACAGTGATCTCAAAGGACCTGTCTCAGGTCCTTTTCCAACCCTAGATCTCCCAGGGAGACCTCAGCCAGAGGGCCGGTAAATCTCACTTTAGAGATTTACCTGCTGCTCTTTAGGGGCTGGAGGCCCTGGTGGCTCATGGCAATTACCCCATCTCCTCAGACAGCAGCCTGTCCCTCTGGCTGGCAGACCTCACTGCCCCACCAGCACATCTCCAGAACCAAAATCCTCTCTCTTCCCTTGCCTGTGCTGCCTTGTGCTGGTCCTCCCTTTTCACAGCAACACTTAGTTAATCAGATCTGAGTGGGAACACACAGAGTTCCAGTGTCTCACCTCATGACTCTCTCGGTTGTTGGAATGGGATCACACCTGACCATGGGCCTGTACCCTCTGCTACTTGATTTCAAAAATGTTTTGAAATCATGTGATTGTGCTGGTTATACAAGGAGAGCAAGTTTAGATGGCCTTTCTACCATGGCTGGAGGATGGTTTGAGTGTTCAAGCACATTAAATACACAGAAAATGCCAGGTGACTTTGTGATTTAGTGATGATTGGAACGCCCACTGATCTTCTTCTCCTTAATCCCATTTCAGTAGGTGGCTCTTGGACAGGTAAGATTAGTAGCCTGCCAATAATTATGTGAATTTAATGCCAGCTTCTAAATTTTATTTAATTGCTCTGAGATTCACTTTAAGTTTCTGGTCCAATAACATTTTAGTAATTAGTGACCTAACAGACATAGAATAATGCAGTGTCATTTGGATGAAGGTTTTGTTAGTTCAAAGAAGATCAGGCACTCTTTCTGTAATTGAGTCCAGGGTACAAAGATGTCTCTGTGCAGGGTGTTCCCAGTCCCAGCATGGCCCTGTGAGGCTGCTGCACCATGGGAAGAGCATCCATCTGCACTGCAGCCCTGCTAGTGAAACCTGGGAAAAACCCAGCCATGTTTTAACTTCCCTTGAAAACACAAACTGCTTCTGAGCGTGTGCATAGCAAAACTGTTACTGCTCTGGTTATTGGTAGTTATTTATCAGTTACACTCAGGATCTGCAGCAGATTTCAGCAATTACTCTGGTTTTACTCTTTGATTCCATCCACATTTCATCAGCATGCTGTTCCAGCATGCATTATACATGCTGTGTATTCCTCCAGCACGCTCAGTGTTCTATGTAGAAATGATGGATCCAAGATGCCCCAGAGTCTGCCTCAAAAAGTTGTACAATCAAGTTTCCTCATAAGATCATTTGATGCATGTTGATGGCACTCAACACCACCAGCTTTCGTCTCATCAGCTGACTTGGATCATATCTTGCCTTCAGGAAAGAAGGGCAAAAATCTTTGTAACTCACCACTAAATATAAAGCTACATTATTAAGAAACATAACTCAAACTCCTTCAGCAGAGCCAGGCAGATTTCCCAGCTCTGTGGCATTTCTCATTGAACGACAAGCAAATCAATCAAATGTGGCTGGACAGGGAAGATTTTCATTAGCTTTTTGTGTCCCTCCTCTGTTCTTCACACAGCAATGAAGATCACAATTACATCAGTTCATTACTTTGACACTGCAAAGATACTTAAACATTCTTCATAATAATATTTCTTATTTAGAGAATATGCTTCCTCCAAATTTTAGATCCTTCTGTCTCTTTAGGAAAGGTGAATACAAATATCTCCAGGCTGAAAGAAAAACCAAAATCCAAATACAACAGCACCTTTATTCTGCACCTTGTCCAAGCGCCTACAGATGACCTATAGAGAAATCAAGAGTCACCTACCCAATGACTCTGTCCTCTTAAAAATCAACATAACTTCTGCCACTTTGTCTTAAAAAGGAACAAGACTGGTTCTTTTCCTCTTGAATATTGTATTTCAGCTGGATTTTGGAAAGAGATGGGAGCCCTCAAGGTCTCACCACTTCTTACACCAAGCCCTCAGCAGCCCTGTGGAAGATATTTAAGTTTTCTTTGTCTCAGTGTCCATCACAGAAGGGAATTAATAGTGCTTAATTGTTCATCATGTTGGCATGAGACAAGAACATGACCATTTCTTGATGTGTTTTTCGAAAATGTAAATTGTCACCTACGGAAACTCCTAAATATCACAGTCCTGACTCAGAAAAATACATGCAAGAAAATGTCTGAAAAGAAGAAATTTTGATTAAATAATGACTGTGGGATTAGATCTGTTATTAAAAAGATAAAACCCATCTATTATCTAGCTTTTGTAGCCAGGGATATTCTCCATAAATCATAATGAATAAAGTAGTCACATAAAATAATACTGAATGCAGAAGGGTTATCAGTGTCATTTTAGTATTACCTCTTACCATCTTCATTATCTTAGAAACTTTTTATAATCTTTTTTTTTTAGGTATCATTTTGAGAAAACACTGAGAATCAGATATTAAGTATTTTCAAGTAAGCCCCCCTTACTAAAAACAGTTATAATATTTTATCTCTTTTTCTCCCCTTTTCTTCTGAAAGATTTATCAGCTCAACTCATTACCACTAGCTTTTCATCTACATGAGAGTTGTCCAGAGGCAGTAGGATGAAAAATACAATAATACAATATGAAGAGAAAACATTACCACAGAGCAATGTATGCACAAAGCACAATTTCTTACAGCTCTTCCAGGCTGCCTCCCTTTAGATGGGAGCAGATATTATTGACAACTCTGCTGTGCTTCATAGCACTTTTAATTTTCTCCTTTTTTTATAGAATCATGGAATAATTTGAGTAGTTAGGGACCTCTAAAATTTATCGAGTCCAACCACCCTGCAGTGAGCAGGGACATCTTCAACCAGAGCAGGCTGTTCAGGACCCCATCCAATCTGACATCCAATGTTCCCAGGGATGGACCTTCCACCACCTCTCTGAGCAACCTGTGCCAGTGCTTCACCACTGTCATTGTGAAAGACATCCTTATATCTAGTCTAAATCCACCCTCTTTAAATTTTAATTACCCCCTTCCTTACCCCAACAGGCCCAGCTAAAAATTCAACAGGCCCAGCTAAAAACCCCATCCTTCTCCTAAGATGAGAAAGTGCTGCCCTTTAAGTGTTGCAAGGCTGCTCTGAGGGTCCCTGGATATTTCTACAACACCTTGGCTCCAGCTTGAAAACTCCCAGCCACCTCTGCTGCTGCAGATGGCATCCGGCCACTGGCTGGCAGACAAGAACTTTGATGCTTCCACAAATACTTTTGGCATAAAGTCATATATTTGGCATCTTCAGCCTTAGGGGTAGAGGATGATCAATTCCATGGATATTTTCTTGGAAACTAAAATTATCAAAGATAATGAGAAGAAAAGAAAAACAAAAAACCAAAGCTGTTTGTGTGGTATGCAGTGAATTGATGCTCTGCAGAACTGAGTTCACTAATAAAACAAATATCTTGGGAGTAATTTCTTATCCATTAAGATGACTTATAATTGATTAATGATGTATACAGTCTCAACATTTTCCTTTCACTGAACATTTTCATATTACAATGCCCAGAAATATTTCTATAAGTATTTAATGGCAGAAACAGATTTGGTCCATCTTATATAAACTCTCATCTGCTATGCTTTACTCTGTGTCAGAGGGAATAGTCATTGCTGTTCAAGGATATCATCTGTATTAGACAGACAGCCAAGGGAACCTACAGCTTTTATCAAAAAGCTGCCCTCCAGCCTTTACATATTTACAATTTGCATTTATCTTTTTAAGCTTTCAATAAGCAATTTCTCTGAGATATTTCCTCTAAGATGTTTTATTGTTTGTTTACAGTAATTTAGCTACTTTATCAGCCACTTAGATGATATATTTACTCAGCTACTTCATCTGCAACATGCTTCCTTTTATGTCTCATGATCTACATTGCACTTTCTACAGCAGAATTGTAGCTATTCAATAATTTAAACTTTGACATTATGAGAGTTTGTCAAACAGTCATAGTACTAATTTGGAGAACTCTTACATTATCACATACTACTCTATGTAGCCTATACCTGTAGATATTTCACATTTTCATTTAAAAAGTTAAACTATAAATGCTGATTGTGTAAGTGTGCATGATCAATCACACAAGTCACCATTCAAACCAGTCATTAAATAGAAATGAAACTTTGTGCTAAACTGTAATGTTAGTAGTTTCATTCCTATGCTCTAAATGCAGAAATCATTAAAGACTGATATTTGGGCTTTTAGATACTTTACTGTGTGCTTTCTCTGCAGTAGCAACACAGAAGAAATACTGGAAAGCAATGAGCACATTGCATTCCTCCTCAAAAATAATTGACTTCACAAGAAGGCAGCTTGAGAATTGTTAGTGTTTTAAAAAATACCAAACCATAAAAAAATAAAATTCTTCCCAAATCCCACTGTATCAGTTGTGGGCACTTTTCCAAAAACTTGCAGTGCACTTTTTCTGCAGTGTGTGCAGCATCCATCAAACAAGAGTACACACTATTTTTTGATTAGAGTTTAAAAATGAAACACAAAAATCTTGAGTATCAGTTATTATTTCCTTTTCATTCAAACTCAGGGTTTTTTTAGGTCCATTGCATCTAACCCATGCCAGCTTTATTTTGTAAGGCTAGAGTACTCAGAGGGTGGCATACACAGAAAATACATGTTTATATATATTTCTCAATGTGAGAAATAAGTTCTTCAAAATCCTGCAACGATGATTCTTTTTCTTTATCAAAGTTTGGTTCTAAATGGTTTAGATGTGAAGCTATAACAATATTGTTTCAGGAGGAAAGGGGATAGACAGGTTGAAACTTTAAAGCTTTTTCTAGTATTTCATGTAAAAATGCAAACCAGTTTAATTACAGAAATCTTCTTAGGTACAGCGACCCAAATTCTCTGTTAGCCCATCTCTCATGCAGCATCAGGCAAGTTACTTCAGCAAGCAATTTTATGCACAACTTTCATTCTGAACACTGCCTGGGACTATAAATGCATTTCTTTTATGCTGCCCAATCCAGTACAAAAATGACAGAACTGTTCTGGGAACACAAAGCCTGGTAGGGAATGTGCCTCTCACTTCCATGTGTCTGGAGCTCAATCTGAATACAACTTGCCTGTATCAGGATTGCTATAGTGAACCTGCAGAATGTCAAGCCAACATGACAAAAAACAACTTAAAAATCACAAAATTCTGACACAACATAATTTTAGTTATAATTCCTGAAATAAATCTCTTCCACAGCATAACCACCAACTCAATGATTTAATATTTAAGTACTAGATGTGGAAAAGCACAGCTGCCCACCAGTAACCAAGAGGACAGTGGTCATCTAAAATTCTTTTTCTTCATACTTTTAAGAGTCCTCAAATTTGAACACTGTTTATTATTATAATTCTGATGATGCCAGAAAATTTCTTTGAATCTATAAAATATCTGTAGAGATATCTCAAAAAATTTCTTCACATGGCATCAGCTTTTTCATGGGTTTCACCAGTAAAGGTAACCCCTCTTGGGATGCAATCAGTGTCACCAGGGATTTCTAAATCACTGAGGGGAAAGAGGCATCCAGAGAGTTTGGGAAATGTTTAGAGAGACACAAATACTATGAAAATAGAAACCAATAGAAATACTATGAAAATAGAAAACAACCAATCTTTGCTTAATTATTTTATGGATTTGTTCGCTGAGCGTTTGTTTGCCCTCTGCAAATATTTGCATAATCAAGTTTCAGAAACATTAATGCTCCCAGAAAACACATTACAGCTGTTGAATTACAAAACTGAGATTTTTCAAACTCCAGACTAAATCTATACAGAATTATGCACTCTGGATGTCAGCTGAGGTTTTACTGTAGGTAAATGTAGGGAATTCACAGCTTAAAAATCATCACTAGGAAAGAGAGCCATGGATAGTACATATTGGGTCTTTAAACAGACAAATCCGGGGTTGTATTGACTCCCAGCAGCCAGATAATATTGTGTGAAAAAAATTAGTTGGAAAGTTTTCTAGGATGAACACAGACCTATCACCTCAGAAAGCAAAAATCATCCCAAACCACAGAGACGCTCACATGAGCAAGGTGTGCATGACGTGCCATCAACAAATGTGTCTCCTGAGGCCACCAGAGTGGCTCTGGAAGATTAATTTTTCTCCCCCTTCTTTTCCTTCAGTGTTTTTCTGCCATTTTTTTGCCTCCTTTCCCCCCAGAATTACTGCTGTCCCAGGCATAGCTGAACAGAGCAACACAGGGACTAAGCTCCCTCCAGGCTGCCCAGTGACTGGCACCACCTCTTTTTCTGCCACAGAGGTTCACTTGCTCGTGATTCCCTAGGCAAACAACCCAGGAGGACTCACACCCAGAAGAGAACAGAAAGCCACAAAGGAAAAGTGAGTGAGAGGCCCCAGCACCGCCTGCCACAGTACTGAGGTCACCCTGACTGCTGGGGCAGCCTGCTAAGCCACGGAGAGTTTCCATCCACCTCCCAAGAGAAACTGTTAACCTTAAAAGCTAGCTTTAATTCTCTGGAAAATCCCAGCAGAAACAGTTGCAGAACCTCTGGATGAACAGTTACCACCAGAGGAAACAGAACTAATGAGTCTACCCCAAACTCTAATTTCCAGTTTTCAGCTCCAGCAACAAGACATTGTGTCCTGCACAGGGAAAAAAGAATCAACTAAGAAATTATTGATAAGTGTATAAATTACAGAAAGAAAACCTTTAGTTACAACTCAGTCAGTCATTCCAGAACTGCTAGAATTTTTTTGGGGGGTTGGATTAACAGGAGAGTTGGGGAAAGGATCCTTACAAGAAGCAGAAACTAATATGTCCTACAAGCAAATGCAGAAGTGCAGAAATTTCCTTCCAGCCTCTTAGAGAAGCGAGGTTAGCTCAGAGAGTGAATAAACACACTACTGTGCTGCTCAGTGCCACACACACACATGGGGTTTGCTTGTACAGGTAAAATGTGAGTGATGGAAAAGCTCAAAAGCTGTGAGAGGTTGATCCCTTTCAGTGTTCAGGAGCTGTGCTGATAATCTCAGAACATGTTCAAACTTATTTATACTGACAACAGACAAACAGGTTAAGAGGAAAAAAAAAACTCTCCTCCCTTCCCTAGATTTATCCAAAAAGCCAAAGTAAGCCCTAAGCCTGCCTGGTGTGCAGTGGGACCAGGCTCAGGGCAGGTTTCAGGATGCCAGGCTGAGTGCTCACACACATCCCATGGAGGCACCCGTGCATACCAATGCTCCCAAGATGCCCACGGGACAGGGACATGGCAAAGGCAGAGCCACTGCAGCCAGAAAACCACTCCAGAAACTGCCCAAGCCCCAGGAGGCAGCAGGAATATGGGGCCATTGGGGACAGGCACCACATTTTGTGCCTTCTCCCCTCCTCTAACCAGTAAGAAGAAATGCAGGAAAACAGAGGCAGGTTTTTTGGCTCTGTTATCAGGCACAAGGAATTATAAAAGCTATTTTTTAACATGATGGTCATGTCTGCAGGTCATCTCTGCAGCAAATATGAGCAGTAACGTTTGTGGCATTAATCCCACACTGGCAGACTGATGCAGCTTTCAAGCTGAGTAAGGGTTTAATGCTCTGAAGGGAAGGGAAAAAAGATTTCTTTTAGATAAATTGCTTAATTGGGAAGTCAGGAACTCTCCTGCCTAAGCAATTGATTTTACAAAAGAAAAAAAGTTTATTTCAAAATGTAAGCCTGCTATTCATCTATAATACCCAGGGAAAAACTAAGCCAAGGGATAGACTCCTGCCTTTACACTCCTGAAACCACAATTTTAAAAACATAAATAAGGCTAATAAACAAGAATTTAAACAAATATTCTTCATTCCTTGACTGTTTTAGTGAAGAGACACTGTTCCAGATCTCTGACAGATCGTTTACCCAGGCGGCAGGGGCTGAGGAAATGGGGTCCCCAGAGGGACACTCAGCCCTCACCGCTGGCATCAAGAAATCAGCTCCCTTAAGCTAATGGACTTTGGTGCATTGACTTGCATGGTGCTGCAGAGTTCAGGGAAAAGCTCCAGCACCATCCCCTGCCCTGGAGAAACTCCTCCACCTTCTGGAGGAGCACGAACAGAGCATTTACAGCCACCAGTGTGACCACCAGGCACAGGCATCTGCCCCAGCTTTCTCCCTCTCTCCCCCTGTGAAAAACCTTTAGCAGGTCTCAGTTTTGTCAGAAGTGAAAGTGTTTGCATCTCACCTGTCCTTGGGGTGTGAAACTCTCTCCCTGCTGCACCTACACCTCTGAGAAACAGCCACAGGACATTCTGCCAGACAGGGATGTCCCTGGGCAAAGCCCCACTGGTGAAAAGGACAGTTGGGATGGGATCAGGCACAGGGCTCTCCCAGCAGCAGGAGGAACACAACTGTCACCCCAAAGAACAGCCACCTTTGAAGAAAAAGTCTGTCTTTTTAATGACATAAACGTAAAGGCAACTCTGATATGAAGCACTAGGATGTTGTGACTTTCTCAATCTGCAGGAACATAAACCTATGTGTAATCCTTTAATGTAACAGCATCAATTTTTCTGTGTTTAGCAACTTGCTGCACAACTGCACGCTCTTTTTACACAAATAGCTTTAATTTTGAATTCACCATCATTGTGCTAACATGACAAATCTTAGAAATCCTCATACAGAAATGTCCCTGAAATTAAGTCAACATCCGTTACTTGCAGAAGTGGCTAAGGTTGTACAAGAAGCAATAGGCTTATTATTGGTAATGAAATAATAATTTTTTATGAGCTTCACCAATTAAAACATTATTAAATAAACTTAAAATAACTTAAAACTTTAAAAAATAATTTAACACATGTGTACTGTTATTGCCTCCCACAGTGCTAAACCATTACTGCACAGGTAGCCAAATTTGGACAAAGATTACCAAAACATTATCACTGTGTGCTCCCCAAACCTTTTCTTAAAGGGGAAACATTTGCATCATTATGATCATAACTTTCCCAACAAACTCATGGTTTTGGCACTGTTTTAGTTACTTTTTTATGTTACTACACAAAACAGTGGATGCAATTATAACAAACCCTGTGCATATATTTTTCTTTTCCCCCATATTGCCTAACTCTTCTGAATATATGCATATATATCTCTTCCAAATATAATATATCTATGGGGTTTTTCCCCAGCATGAAGCCTGCAGACACTGTGCTCCCTTGCTTCTGGGGTTCCACAGTGATAACTTTGCAAACCTCATCTCTGTCACTTCTCCAAAAAAGTACATTATCTCTGTCTCCTGGTTTCTCTTGAGGGCTGTGACTTTCTGCAACAACTTCTGTGTGACAGGTCAGATCTAGCAACGTAATCTAACCCAACAGCCAATATGCCAAGTGCAGTGTCCTTAGCTGAAGCCAGAACACAATACCCCATTCTGATCTTCCTTGACTTGCCAGCCGCCGTTAGCAGCCAGTCACACTCTGGTTCTGTCTCCCTGAAACTCCCTTGTCTCTGCCTCCTTCTGCCAAGCTGCCGCCACTGCCTCAAGGTGTCCTTCAGATATCATCTCTACTTCCTTCTCAACTTTCTGCAAAACTTCCCCAGGGCTTGCCTTCCCCATTCTTTTCCCTTGGTAAGGTCACACACAAGCTCAGACAGCCGTCTCCTTCTCTCCAGTTCCACTCGCTTCCTTTTTTAAACTCTAACTTTGGATTATTTTTCTGATGTATCCTCAGGGAAGAGGTCAGCAGCTCAAGGCCAGCATCAGTATCACTAAGCTTTAAACATCTTTGGACATTATCCTGCTTCCCTGGAGGCCCCAGCATCCTCCCTCCCTCCCTTCCTCTGGCACTCCTGATGTGGGGAAGAGACCCACAGCACACGCCCACCACAGCTTGGGCACTGGAGCTGCTTTTGCCATCAGCACTGAGAAATCAGCATTTTAAAGCATAATTCACTCAAACTATTTCACCAGTTAAATTCAAAATGTAATAAATCACACCCTCATCTGCAGCCATTGCATTAGCTTCACAGCTCAGGAGAGTCTTTAATTAAGTTGATGACTCTCATTCTAGGTGTTCCTTCCCTCAGGTCCCTTGGGTTGGCATGTATTGCTGTGAATCACTCTTGGTTCCATTCACACTGAAACAAACCTGCCTGTCTCATTCTCTCTCTTTGAAACAAAAAGCCCCCAATGCATTCTGCCATATCAGGTGCCTCATTTTTAAGAGTCCCAGAAGCTAATTTTGCTTTGCTTCTGGCACATGCTGCCAGTAACACTGGGTGTTGTCAGCACGTGAGAAGTCAAAGTCACTGATCCAAAAACCTGTCAAATGATTAACACAGAGCAGTCACAAACCTGGATGTTGCATAACTTAACATTTATAATTCAATTTGAGGACCTTAGATAAAAATCTTTAAACAGGAATGGTCCTAAGCAAATTCCAAAGCAATGCTCAAAAATTAGACTGCATGTCAGTCTTACTATGCTAAGTTCAAGAACGAAATACTGAACAAAATAAGCACAAAATTTTCCTAACACATAGTTAGTAAAACAGTTTTGGATTAAAGAATGAGAAAGATTAATTCCTCATGATGTGGTGTTTGTTCAGGAAGGTGTTATGTAACACTCACAGACCCATAACTTAAGTGGCTTCAAAGAGAATCAAACTTAATGCCCTATTCCTTAAAGTAATGATGGGCAGTAGGAAAAAATTTATAGGATTACAATCAGGAAAGTACTAAGCCCTTATTAATTATAATTTACTACCATGTTCATGTATCTTTGTGTTTATCAGTTTTAAAGTGACTGCCTTCTAAATCCCTATGGTCAGCATTACACTGAAAGCCATGAATTGTATTAGAATACATGGAGGGTTGGCTATATATGATATATATCAAACCCATACCACAGAATCAGTATATATTCAGAAATATAAAAGTGCTTCCACTTTTTGCTAATTACTTTGAAGTTTTATGAAACAAGCAGGGAATTAAGAGTGGAAAGTTTTGAAAGCATGTAGGAAATTTGTAGGCAAGGAAGTGGCAGCAAACACGCCCCACCACAAGGTGGCAGCAGGCAATGGGACTGAGCTCCCCTGCAAGGAGAGACCCCCACCATTTCTGCCTTGGCTGTGGAGTGCTGGTTGGATTTGATAGCAACTCTTCCCCTTTCTCTCTCTCCTCTGGTTTTTATCTAGTACTGGTTAGCTAATCTTGATGTCACCTTTGACATGGAGCAATTCTTTATTCATAGACCGGAAGGGGAAAATATAAGCATTTCAAATGTTTTTTTCTCTCTTTCCTGCCCCTTCTTATGACAAAGGATGGACATTTAATAGGAAAAGGCCCCAGTTATTCTCCAGTAATACAGATGCTGGCAAGGCAACTGAAAAAATACAGAAAGATGTTACATGGGAAGATTTAAAAGTTGTGATTTTTTCTTCAAATTTCCACCTAGAGATCTCCAGCTTGTCTCCACATATACGTATGTGTCATCATGCACTAGTTTTGGTCTACAAAATACAAAATAAATCACACCAACAACTCCACTCAACAAAAATGCATTCAGACAACAACACTTAAGGCATTTCTATCATGCTCCAAGCAACTCTTTTTGATGAGTGCTGTAACTTGTAATTTTTGGAGTCCTCTAACAGGTCACTATACACCTCCAGACAGAGTCTCAAGAACTGAATAAACACAATAGTGTTGTACACTTTCTCAGTGCTTTGGAAAATAGAAATATTTACTTTGTTCTAAGTGTGCATTTTGAGCTGGCCACATCCTGAAGATGACAGTGACATGTCATTCCCCATGGCCAGGCTGCCTCCTGCCACCACCACACTGCACTTCCCTGGAGCTGCAGCTCCTCACACACCAAAACAAAGTAGGCACATGGCACACCACTGCTCAAATTCCATATTGCTGTAAACAAAATACCATGCAAACCTACTCTATTTAAATGCACCACTTATTTGGGTGGATTTTTTTTTTTTTGCATTATTATGCTGCCATAGACTGTTCCTACCAACAACACAGCCCTGTATCACTTATGCCCTTTGCTGTGTATCCTGGCTAGTTCATAATTGAACACTCACTGAGATTATCTGTTAGTGACTTGCTTTTGATGTAATGGATTTCAGAAACGCTGCTCTCATTTTAAGGGATTTATTTCCTAAGCAGCTGGTAGATTGCAGTGATTCTCCTATCTGCACAAGGCCTGGTGGGTGCACATGCTGCGGGCATGCAAAGATCCAACTAACTGAAGTTTCAACCCAAAAAGAGTGACCAAGCAGCCCTTATGACCAGGAACAGCTACATATGAATCTCTCTCTCTCTCTCTCTCTCTTTCCGTAGGAGGAGATGAATTTGCAGTTTGCAGGAGTGGGCAGATGTTTTCCTGCTAAGGCACAGGTTTGGTTTAAAAAGAAATTAGTTGCTCTAAACACATAGAAGTCCAAAGGGAACACTACAAACCCCCCTAAAGTCTTTGCTCCTCAACCTAATTGTAAATAAGAAAACTATTAGTACACCACTACCCATCAATTAGCAGGTGCTACAACACTACAATAAACCTGAAATGTAAAAATTGCTGATACAGTCCCTGGACACTAATGAAACTTGCTGCAGAATTTTTGCTAGGGACATATCTGCACTTTCCTTTTATAGTTTACAATCTAAGAGCTAATGAATAAATAAAAGTGAAAGGAAGGCAGGAAAGAAAGAAGAGTAAAAGGTTATAACATACATATTATATTACATAGTAATTATGTGCTTCTGAAATGCCAATTAGTAACTCTTTCCATGATCCAGCTCACAGTCAGATCAATATGAGGTTGATAACAGCAGAGACTCATGATCTGGTAAAGAATATTTTATTATTAAAGAATGTATAAAGCCGCAGAAATATTAGCTTAACTCCATTTTTTTTTTTTTTTTTTTAATAAGAGCAAATTGTAACTACAACTGTGTTAAGAGCAAGACCAACTTTTCTATTCCACAGTCCCTGGTAAATTTCACATAGATGTTTGCTTTGTTTTCCTAGCTAGCCAGGATAACTATTATTTTCTATTTTCTGGGTTTTGGAGGGTTTTTTCTTTCTTTCCTCTGAGCAAGGCAAACAAAGTTTAAAAAGAATTTTTCTCTGTCAGACAAAACAGAATGTTGAAAAATTATCTGGCCATCAGCACAACATGGAAGTGCACAAAACTCAGTGATTCTCCTGGAAGAGCTAATTTGCTTGCTGTGTTGACAAGATGAGCCAAAACTGTGAAGAATAAAACCAATTTCATATCCATGGGGGGGGTATCCTGGAGTCAAGCATGTAATGATACAGAAATGAGGCAGGTATTTGGCATTCCCAGCTAGACCCTAAAGTTTTTTTACACATCTGCAAGTGAAAGATCATTGTTCATAGTTCTGTCAGCAATGTGGTGAGGTTTGCAATCACCTCAAAACAAGCTATAAAGAGTCTTAGGGGTAAAAGGCTTTTCTAGGAGATCTGGCATTTTATCCAAGGGGTTTGGGATCTTTAGGCTTTTTTCCTTGCTCGATATTCATTTTCCTTTTGAAAATTTGTTTGTTTCTCTGTCACCAAAGTTACTTTGGATGCAGTGCACTCAGTTCATGAACACAAAAGGTTGTACCCGTCCCTCAACAAGGAAGGATGTGAGAAAGGGCCAGGGGTGTCCCTGCATGCAGCCCCAGGGTGACTCAGAGAGGGAACTGGCACGGATGAAGTTTATAGGATTCATTATGCTTCTTGTTCTGTTTATCCAGAAGTTTACAAAGCAGAAAGTGGCTGATCCACTGAGAAGCAACATTACATTGATGTTAACACACAGGAGCTGAGAAGCCACAGTTTCGTATGCTGGGGAGAAACATAAGAGGAATAAAATAAGGGGTTTTAGGGATCTCATTCCAAAAGGTGTGAAGTTTTCCAGTGATCTTTTTGCTTGAATCTTCATAACTGCTAGAACTAACACTGTTTCTTGGGAAGTCATGCTTAAAATGCAATTTCTATTTGGTCACTAATGAATTTTTTTAAAGTAATTTCCAATACAAGGTCCTCGTTACCATAGGGAAGTTACTGCTCCTCTACAGTCGTAAATAATTTTTCATGGAGTATCCATTGGCTCAGCATTGAAGCACTTAGAACTATTTATAAAGCACATTTCACACCTGACACATAGAATTAAGAGCAGAAAAATGAGACAGTTTTCTAATGGCATCAGTATTACTGTGTTGGTTGTAAAATGGACTCATGTCTAGAAGGCTCTGATTCATGTTCTCTCTTTTTGAAGACTATTGACTCCTCTGGCTCTTTTTCTTTTTTTTTCATTTTTTTTTTTTAATGGCATATTGATATTGGTGGTTGTTGTTGTTTTGGCTTAGAAGTCCAGTCAAATGAATTTAATAAATGTTTCTGGCAGTGAAAAATTAGCTTTGGCTGTTCCAAACCTAACAAGGGAATATTTCCCAGAGCAAGTACCACACTGCTCTCTGTTCTCCAGTACTTTCAGAGATAGACCTAGAGAGGATAAAATGGTTTTAAGCAATTTGAGATTATATTTGCTGACTCTTTGAAGTAGGCCAAAGCAATTGTAATTCATCATTTCCCATGACCTTGCCCATTTGGGCATAAACTAAGGGGAAATTCTGTGATGTGATGGACACAGTTACACCTTACACAAATGGTCACAGGTAACCCCCTCCCCGTCCCTGAGCCTGCAGACATTCTGCATTACTGATCATACACTGCACAGCCTAATGCAGCCTATATAAAAATGACAGTGCTAATCGAAGATTTATACCTTTAATCCCCTCCTGCCTCAGCTCTAAGTCATGATTTTTATTCCCAGCACTAACGGGATAAAGCCCAACTGAGAATTTCCTAACATGATGTGAAGTTCAGCTGCTCCTTCTGAGAAGACAAACAAACCCCAGACCCCTCAACTTTGCAGCACAAGGAGTGAAGCCCCAGCAGGATTCCTCACCCCACACAAACCCGAGCACAGCCTGGCACCCACAGAAAGGCACTGAAGTGAACTCTTCAGGCTTTCACATCATTTTATGAAACAAAATAGCTGGTGTAAGATTTCTAGATGTTGTTTTTTCAGGACTGAGAAAAAATAACATCTAGAAACAACATCACTAATCAAATATTGTCACTGACTGCATTTTTATTTTATTTCAGGAAAAAAAAAAAACACCACACATTTCTGCAGAGGTACTTCCTACTGAATACCAATCTGGTTAGGGATTTCAGTCTATCACTCCAGAGTGCAGTAACTCGGCCAGAAAGTAGTTTCCAATCAATGCAAAGGCAGGATGGTGCCAAAGGTTGGGCAAGAAGGCAGGGGAGGCGAGAGCCCGCTATTCCCTCGGCTCTCCCCGCAGCAGGATCATCCCAGTGCCCGGCCAGAGCACCCACCCAACTCTCCCGCACGCGAGGACACGGCCACCAGCAGCAAGCACCCGTCCCGTCCGGTCCCGGTTCCGAGCACACACCACCAGATCGCGTCTCACAGGTCGATTTCACAGAGCCCTTGCCTTGCCGGCACTGCGGAGCGGCGCTCCGGGAAGCTCCGGGAGGCACCGCCAGCTCCGCGCCGAGCGCCGCCCGCTCGGGGCAACTTTGGGCAGGGCTGGCTCGGAAGGCGCCGCTGCCGGGACACAGCCGGAGCTGTCCCTCGCCTCTCCCCGAGCTCCGCCGAACTTGCCCGCAACGAGAGGACGCGGGGCGGCCGGGGAGCCCCGCCGCCGCCCGCCCTACCTTGACGGCCCGGGACGAGTGGCAGTGGACGTGGTGGGACACGGTCGCCGTCTGGTTCATGTTGCCGGCGGCGCCGGGCGGGCACGGGGCGCCCGCGGGTCCCTCCCGGCGCCTCCGAGCGGCCGGGCCGGGGGGCTCCGGCTACGGCTCCGGCTGCGCTGCTCCGCACCCCGGGGGACGCGGCGGCTCCGCCCGGCGGGGCCGGACCCGCTCCGCCCCGCCCGGCACCGCCCCGCCCGCCGGACCCGCTCCGGACCGGGACCAGCCGGGACCCAGCCGAGCCGCGCCCCCGGACTGGGGAGATGAACGGGATCGGCCCCGCTCTGTGAAAGCCGGGCCCGCAGTGCTCTCAGCCGAGATGAGTAAGACTGCAGCAGAAAGTTTATGCTGGCTGCTCTTTCCTCGGTGCTCCGCGGGTTTTTTTCCTTTCTACCTTCCCCGTTCCCTGCTGCCTCCTCTTCCCTCGGTTCCAAACGCCTCCAGCCCACTGCGGTAGCGGGGTACGGGCGTGCTTATGTAACGCAGGTACGAGGCACCGGCAGCAGCCTCCCGGCCCCGCACAGGCTCCCCAAATCACCACCGCAAACAGCTCCACGCTTCCCCGTGGAGCAGAGGAAATCCTTCTCTAATTAGACTTTCACCCACATAACTTTCAGGGGGGTTGGTTGTGGTACAAGCTGAGAATCTGTACCCTCCAGACTCCTGAGCAGACCTTGCCAGGAACACACAGATTCTCTTTCTGCGGGTCCAACCCAGAGCTGGTGCCAAAGCCAGGATTTGGGAATGGAAGTTGGTAAGCTCTGTGAGCAGATTGTGACACCGCAGGCTGATAATGAGCAAGCAATATTTTGTATATGCATAACATCCTTTAATGACCCTTACTTTAGAGAAACCTCCCTAAAAACAAGACACAGTGTGCCACACACCAAGGCATTCCTGGTGTGTCTCTGAGGCATGCACAAAACTGCAGCCAGAGCAGGTAAAGTTGCAGGTTTAAGAGGAAGCAAAGAAGAATGAGGACAGACTACGGCCAGAAGCCATGGCACAAGTCTCCTAAAGAAACTGCTGATTTGGAACCTCTCACTGCATGAGACTCCAGCTTCAGGCATCTCTGAAGCATCTGTTCTTTCAAAAGGGAGGCTGTTGAGCAGTATTTGCTACCATATCCAAAGTTATATTCCCAGTGCAGGAAGTTATTGCTCAAAAATAAAATGAGTTTTAAAATTCAGGTCCTGGGTTGAGCTCATTTTATGGCTCTGTCTCATTTTCCTCCCCTAATGCCACTCCCTCTTTTTTAAGTAAGCTGAAGAAAATGTACAAAGCATATACCCAAAAAATAGTGATGCAACAAAGCAAAAGTTTTGCTAAAGTCTTCAGGCTGTGCTTTGCTACTTGAAGGTCCATCCCACTCTGCAAAGGAGAAGGCTGAAATTTTGCTGTGGTCACAGCCCACAGAGGCCTGTGAGGACCCTCATCTGTGCTTGTAAATCTCATCATGACTTCAGACATCTGCCAGAGCTCTTTCCAATGGGGTTCATTTTCAAAAGATTTTAATTTCCTGGATGAAAATCTGCTTTAAATCATCTCTCACAAAATATTCCAAAGTCAAAATTCATTTTGCACATCTTAACTTGGACACAAAGGCAGGTGCTGCTGGAGATGGAGCTGGTGAGGAAAAGACTGACCTGCTCAGTCTGCAGAAAGCAGCCCTGGGTACAAACAACCCCTCCAGAGAGGGGAGAGCAGTGTTTCCTCCAGTGATATTGAGAAAAATGTCATTGCCAAAGGAAGCCAAATGCAAAGCAAAGGCACAGCAAGAGGGTCCCTGCTTGATCATCTCCAGGCACCACGAGTGAGGCATCCAGCCTGGCCTCTAGCCTGCAGGACTGCTCACATTAGCCTCCTTCACCTTAGCAGATTTATTGGATTTTGAGCAATAAAAACCACATTTAGAAAGCATATCAGGGGCTCAGCAGTGCTCTTTCACCTCTCTCTATCATATGCAGACAGGAATGAAACTTAATGGGTATAGATGGGGAAAAAACCACCCGCACATAAAAATGAGACATGATTCAACTCAAAGGTGAGTGTTGAGGAGGAGAGAACGAGTAAGTGGCTGTTTGGGTAAAGGGCTAACAGGGTAACTTTCACCATACTCTGCCCAAATATTCATCCTGAAAAGAAAATGATGACTTCAAGTTATTGTCACCAGGAGCTCAAGCAAGCAGAAGTAGCCTTTAAGATTCAAAGACAATCTTCTTCATCTTGAAATATACTTGTGTCTCACATGGGAACTACTTTAAGACAAAAAAAAATGGACTCATGACAATTTTAGTTGTTAAATAGTTAAATATCTGTGGGTTTTTTTAAGCTCCTATGAGAACTTTGTGTAAAGTTTTCGTGCTTGATTTTATGCTTCACTGTGGCTGACCTTCCATGCAAGCTCCAAAACCAGCTTTAAGCTAATAGAGAAACCTCTTCCTTATAATAACAAAGGAAAGGCAGCTTGGGTTAAAAAGTTGCCAAGGACAGAGATAAGATCAATAATTTGCTGGCATTGTTTTAAATGAACTTCTACAAATTTTGAGATATCTATTCCTAGAAAATACTCTTTGCTGATTAACCTCCTGCTCTCACAAGGTGGGACCTAATTAGAGGATGAACCTAACAAGGACTGGAGCTGTAAAATCTCTAGAAGTGTGTGGTTTGCCATTATAAAATATCCCAGAAACAAGGCAGATCAATAGAGGGGGATTCCACAAAATGCCTGCTGAAATCCTCCCGAGCACCACTCTGCTGCTTGCTTCTCCAGTAATGTCATTCCCTGCCATCCCTGATGTGGCTGTTAATCCTCCATAGGTGTAATCTTCTTTGGGAACTGGCTGCTTAGCAAAATGCAGTTTACCCTGGGTGCTGACTGCTAATGCAGGCATCCATGTTAGCCCTGTTAGGAGGTTCTCCAATGTTTCAGTTCCTTTAGGGTGCAATTAAATAGCTGAGTGATTACCAAAATATGCTGGAGAATATTAAAGCTGGGAGCAGATGCAGTAGAGCAGGTGGCACTTGCCCGTGTTGGAGCAGCCCCTCAGTGCACTGAACAAACCTCCTTCCTGAAATATTTAAAATGAGTAAGAAATCAATGTGATCAGCTAGGAAAATTGCTCAAGCTATCCAGAAAGTTTGAGAGGAAAGAAAATCCCTGCTTGTGACAGAAAACCTGCCTGTCCCACTGTCCAAGTGCAGCAGAACTGCTGCTGGAGGCAGCATTTCCCAGAGGCTCCTGATCACTATTCAAGTCCTGCAGTAACCTGCTCTTAGAAACTCCCAATACAGTTCCCCAGCCACACATTTTCCTGCCTCTTATTTTCTAAGCCTTATGTTCTTAAAAAATACTCACCACCCTTTTTCCTTTTTTTCTTTTTGGTCACATTACATAAATTTTATAATCACCATCCTGAGAAATAAAATATTAAAGTGTATATTGGTATTTATAGATACGTTGTGGCAACATGTTTTTCTATAGCTGTAGAAAAATATTTGCTCTCTTTACTGTTTTATGCAAGTACATAAAATTTAGTCTTACTGCTGCCCCACATACCAAGGGCCCAGTTCTCTGCTCACATAGGTTGGCAGCTATTGACACAAGTGAACTCAATTCTAATTCACACCAGTTCATAATCAGATTACAGACTTCCCTGTTTATGGATGAAGAAGTTTTAACGCCACGAGAGAGGCTGACTTGGGATCACTGTGAGGCTGGCAGCTCCCTCAGAATAATTATCCACCAGAAGCCATGCTGTGTGTGAGTGCTGGGCTTGTGTGAAACACAACAGGGCAGAGCCTGCCTCCACTCAGCTTCCCAAAAATCCTCTACTCCAAGCAGCTCTCAAGGGAAAGGGCAGCAGCTTTCAAGGTATCCCAGGAAAAGCTGCTCCAGGAGGATGGTCCTGTGGCCACTCACACACAGACATTCACGTGTGCACAATCCCACGTGCCCTGCAGCCTTCAGTCTGGCTGCAGCTGTTGGAGGGAAGGTGAAGAAAAATTCCCTCAAGTGAAGCACAACTTCAGGCAGACTCAATAAATCAGTAGGACGCCAGGTTTGAGCCTGGCTGCAGTGCCAGGAGCTTTTGTGCTGTGTTAACCCACAGAGTTTGGTTGCTGCAGGGAAGGGACACCTCTCCCAATGGGAAAGGCTGATGTTATCCCTGCCAGGTGTTACATTAACTGTGTGTATGCTCACTCCCTTCAGCACTCCAGAACTCCCTCACAGCTCACTGTCTTGAGGTTTTGTAGGATGATTTCTAACCAGCTCAACATGGTTCACTAATTGAAATTTTGAACAAAACCAAGGAGAATCCACTCCATGGCTGAATGACATGCTCAAAACATAATCCAGTCCAATATATGGAAATGATAAAGAAAAAAATATAGATGTTCCTCATTTATACTAGCTAATATCCACTGAGGCATAAGGGTGCATTAGTTATGATTACTTCCTGTTCTTATTCACTACATTTATTTCAACAGAAAATATTTAGATTAAGTATTTGCAACTCCTTTTAGAAAAAAAAAAAGATGTACTAAAAAGTTCTGGCACACAAAGGAACCATTGGAGCACGATTCCTTCACTTAATTTCTGTGAAGGTGAATGGTATTGAATTATAGTCACGAGATGAAAAAAAATCTTCCCTGTTACAATAATAATGAATTATCCTTCTAGATTTTGCCTGAAAAGAGGAGATTTCATGAAAATAGATCCAGTAATGTCTACATATCATTGATTCAGTGCAGAGAGTATGTTGTGAGAAAAGAGGAAGAAAACAGCCTGCATACAACTGCCTTGTTACCAGGGAAGAGAAGCAAATGGTGTTTGAGATATAAAACTGCAATCAGAGGCAAGAGAAAATGGTCTGTGCCTGGATGAACTGAATGTGTCACCCACAAAACCTACACAGACAGGAGGTGGCTTCATGAGCAGCACTTCTCAGGGCACCTCTGATCAGGTCTCTGTGGGCTGCTGAATTAATTCTGATGAACCACAGGCAGTGCCACAAGCTAAGAGTATCTTCTTCAGGATCCCTCCAGTCTGTCCTGCATGTGCCTCTTACCAGACTCAAACAGAGAAAAAGAAAATAATGACTTTGAGTCCTTTACATTTTCAACTGAGGTTTCAGAGGCAATACCATCCAAGAAAACAAAAAAAATCATATATGGCCAGCAAGCTATATTCATTTTCTTTATCACACTGTATATTCACAGGTGAGGAACTTCAGGAAAAAGGAACAAATCCTTTTTCTTTGGTCTCACATGAATTCCATAGTAGACCCCTGGAGCACCCTGCTCCATCTCACTGCATTCATTTAGCCTTCTATTTGCACAAGCTATTGCAGTATAAAAAGAAGAAGGTGAACCTGACCTATCTGAGAAGTAGATTTAATTTCATGCATAACTATTACTCACACTGCTAACAGGATTCAATATTTCTACCATGCAAGAGCTACAGGATGAGTAATGCTTTCACAAGTGTGAGGATTTACAGGAGCAGAGGCACCCATCTCTCCCTGCCCATGGGCACTGCACCACACTCAGGAACTGCCACAGAGTACTGGTGGAGACGAGCCAAAAGTAGTGTCAAGTAACGTCAAATTTCTGCACAGGTTTGTGCTTCTTTACACACCTTAAAATCTTGCTTGCCATGGGAAACACTGAGCACCATGCAGAGCACTTGCTCTGCAAGAACATCACAGCCCTGTCCAGTGCTGGGTCTCCAGGGATGCTCTGGCTCACTGAAGGCAGGCCTGAGCAGTGGATTTCTGGGTAGACACCACAGCCAAAAGCCAGTCCAGAGGGGAGTTACAGAAGGTTCAATATTAGCACACAAGCTTGAATGAAATGTCAAGCAAGAGTGTTTTGTCTAAGCAGGATCATTTCCCTTATTTTCAATAGATATAATAAATCATCCAGAGGCAAGCCCCCTTTTTAAAGATTAGACACCAGGCAGTTAAACTTCTGAAACAGTACAAGAATGCCTACACTCATAGTCAGCCCAGCATTCCAAGTATTTCTGTACCTAATAAGTAGCCCAAAAACTTGTCAAGGCTTGGCCTAATTTACTATGGCAGAACTTTATGTAATCAAATTGTTTGTCCCCTCAACATGAAGATGTTACCCCACAGCTCCTTCTGCTTCTGGGATATTTGCACTATGTATGAATCTTATGAAAGCAAATTTCACAGTGAGCCATTGTTTTGGGATGAGAAATTTTGCTCTGAACTGTTTGTATGTAGAAGCATCATCCTGAAATTAGCTCCCAGAAAAGCCAGAATGAAATAGAAAAGAAAATTTCACATTATTTAGAGGGTTTGAAGTTTAAATTAATAGTTTGTAGCTATGGAGTGGTGAAGTAGAGGATTTTATGTTAGGTCTCATAGGCTGCAGGAAAGATACTTTCCAGATTAAACAACTTACAAAAACTCAATGACAACAAGAAAAAAAAAATATTGGCTACATAGATAATTTTCCTTCATCTATCTGGGTTAATACAAACCTAAGCAAAATTTCAGAGGCATACTATCACTAAGAGGAAAAAAAAATTAGAAGAATAAAACTTAAACCATAATTATTTCCACAATGCTTCAATGTTATTGAATAACAGACAAAACCTCTCCCTTCCTTTACTCTGTGTAAATCTCATAGCACATAACAGGATTCTTTTTTTTCACAAATGAAGGATAATTTACCATCAAATGAGTACTTTCCCTGGAACACTGCAGAGCAGTTTGCTGAAGGAACAACAAGGAGCAATTGCTATCAGAAATGAAAAGATGATTTCTCAACCTCTGAAGTCTCTTTTCCCTACAAGACATGTATTCCTGTCTCCCCACTTAAAAAATATTTTTACAAGACTCTTGGGGCACCGAGGAAGGCTCTAACTCATTGCCACATGTACAAAAACACAGATGAGTGGTTAATATTCTGTTGTATTCTCCTCTCACAGAATTCATTGGTTTGGCTTGGTCTGTGTTCACGTGTTATGACCACCTCTGAGACAGGGTAACAGATCAGCCTTTTCCCTTATCTGAAAACACTTTAAGGCATCAGGCCCAGGCCATCAGGGAAGCAATAGCAGGTGCAGGCAAAGGTCCATCAAAACATGTTCCTTTACTGAGACAAAACCCATCATTTTAATCAATCAGAATGAAATATGGGATAGCCAGCAACCATGTCAGAAGGACTGCAGCCCAGATTTCCAAGGTGGCTGCTAGAAGGTCACTGCTTTGTGTCCCCACCTCTGGGGCAGGAGGGAGCATGCTGCTGAGGAAGAAAATTTAAAGAACTTAAACAACTTAAATGAAAATGGGAGAAGACAAACCACAGGAATCTGAAAAGAGAACTTGTCCACAGCACCAGCAACAAATGAGAAACTCAACTTCACACATTTTAGCTATAATCCCTACAACAGGCTATGAAGACAACAGTGGGGTTGCAGTCCAGGACCAGACACGACTGTGCCCTTGACTGCTATTGCTCACATCCATAAGAGCTGTTGTTAGCATATTCCTGGAAGACAATTCTCTTCCTCCATGTATAAAATGTCCCAATCTCTTAATATCTGTGATGCCTTTTCAATAAGAAAGCATCTGAAATTCTCCTTATTTCTGTTTTTCTGTTCAGTCAGAAGCGTGTCAGTCACAAGCCCACGCTGCTCAGCCACCATGATTGCTGCTGCACTTCAGCTGACAAGCTGTGAAAGTTTTGGCTGCCCAAAAATCATGGGGAACATATTTACTTCCTTTTGTTAGAATGATGTTTGTCTCCTACTGGCATGCACCAATGTACCTTTGCTCACATACGTCAGGGGTTTTTAGTGACATCAAGGATCACATCCAATCAGTTAGAAAATACTACCTTGTTAGTCAGACACAACATTACTGGCAGCTGCTCATTCCAATATCCAGTAAACATGCATAGAAATAATTTCCTTCTGCCTGAACATCCTTTTTATATTCTGCTTATAAAAAAAGTGGAACACTATGTGGGGAAAAACAGTCAGGATCCCACTCCTGTACTTTGCAGCAAACCAAGAACTATTTCAGTGTAAATTCCAGTCAATGTCACAAGGCTTAAACTAACCAAGGAAGATGTGAGATCAGGAGGATTTCTTCCTTCTTTTGGACTGTGAGCCTTTTAGTATGTCCCAGAGAGCTGTTGAAGACTTGTGGGACTCACAATGTTAAGAATCTTTCGGGAACAGCCAAGTCTCATATGTAGTTACATATTCTCTAGCAATTGTGCAATCTTCTAACAACTAAATCCAGAAATTATATTACCCTGCTCTCAGGAAAATACCACAATTTATGCTTGCTGGGAGCTGAAGGCCTCAAATGCAGGCTGACAGCTACAGTACCTGTAGGAAAACACTGTTCATTGCATTTACTCACAACCTCTGAGGCAAATGTAACACAGCCATCCAGCACACACAATAAAAGGACACCAGCTCCAAACATAATCCAGCCATTACTTTGATTGCAGTATGTTTTCCAAATTGATTTGAAAATATGTTTTTTATTAAAGTGTGTTATTTGTCAAACGCACTTCCAGGAGATGTAAGAAAAACAGCAAAGAGATTGGAGCTTGTTTAACCAAGTTTATAAACCTGCTGTTTCAGCCTCAAAGATGAATTACACTGCAGGAGCACGTTCACTAAACGTCTGTACTCTCCTTCTTGCCCTCCTACCTATGTTCAAAGAATAGAATAGAAAAACATAAATCAAAGTCTCAGAACATATTTCTCCCCCAATTCTGAAGCTGCCATATCTCTATACCAGAATCATAATCCCCTGCAATACAAATAAAAAGCACAGCCCTGCAATCACCACTTCAAAATAATTACAGGCCACACAGTAATTTACACTTATCTAAAGCCTTTCACCCCAAGAACCCCAAAGCAATTTATACACAATATAGATGTGGCTGATATGAAAAATATAATGCCAAGGAATTACTTGGGAATTGAGGCATTGTCTAAATCATGTGGATCTTTGCAGTCCAAAACTTACCCATTATCCTGATGGCAATTTGAACCAAACCTATTAAAATCTCAAATTAAGGACTATGCTAGGCACTGGCAGGCATGTTCTGAACCTTTCTTTAATTTTAGTCAATTATATTGAGAAGTCAAGAAATGAAAAGACTTGAAACAACACTGCCCAGCAGACATATACAGCTTCAGAAGGTGCTTATCTGAAGTACAACCAGGGCTAAGACATCCTTCTGTAAAGAAAAAAGGTCTAAATTTCTGTATTTGCTTCCTTTTCCTTTATAGAATTTAATTCTCATCTATCCAGGCTGCAGCTAAGTAGTAGCTTACAGGCAGAGCTGTGCTCCTTCTGTGGCAGCTCTGAAATATCATCATTTACCTCCCAGCTGCTCAGTAAATTAAAGCAGACAGCCCACAGGTGCTTGCTGGAGTCCCAGCACTCTCAATAGCACCAGGCCACACGGGTACAAATGGGTCTTTAAGCAGGGCTGTGAAATAGCTGCTAGTTCCCTAATCCTCCAACCACACTCCTGGGCTCTGGGTGAGAGGAAGCTTGGGGAAGTGAAGGGATATGCATTTCTAACAATTAACTGCTAATCCATTTACATTTTCAAAGCTGTTTTCATACAGAAAGGGGCTACTGGCTCTTTCTATATTATTAAACACAGACTTTGTTATGGCTTTCTTCAGTCTTCAAAGTGCAGGCACACAAATGTTGAAAGCATTCACTGTACACTTTGTAGGATCCCCAAAAGGCAAACGGGGAATATAAAAATCTCTTTTGCAAGGTGAATTATAGACACCAGCAGCAGCTGGCCCCCTGGCAATCTTCACATCCAGAGAAATCATTGCAAACCCCAGTATTTTAAGGGATACCTAGATATTATTACCACATTTCAAAATTAGGAAATTGAATGAAAACCCCTTTGTGCCATAGGATGCTTCAGTCTTAAGGGTAGGAAAGTCTTTTCCCTTGCCCTTTGCAACATATTTATTTCTGTACTCAAACATGCACATGGACCTGCCAGGGAAATACATGACTTTTAATGTTTTGAGTGAGAATGGCGCACAGGACAGGACTGCAGCATCTCATCTGCATGGCTGATGCATCTGCAGTCAATCTGATCACGGAAAGCATCGGCCTCACTGCACCAGCAGGAGTGCTGCTGGCTTGGGAAGGAGGAAAAGCTAAGTGTGTTTCGGGGAGCAGAATGTTTCTTTTGTTTTAAAATAAGGTAACATCATGAAGAAATATTATTTTTGCTGCCTGCATGGTACCACGCTCCTGTTTCACTCCTGAGTGGCAGCTGCAGCATCTCTCAACAGGGAGACAGAACTTTGCTATGAAAATGCAGAGAGAAGCCACTGGATGGGCAGTTTCCTGCACTCCTTCCTGATCCCTGGGCTGACAGCTGATCCTCCAATAACATTCAAAACAAGTAAATAATTCAACCAGTTTTCATAGTGTTATGCTGGAGATGGTTGATTGCATTGCCTCACACTGGATTTATTTTCCTTATTACTTTTTTAGGGGGCAAAGTTGTCACAAAGCAAACATTCTTTCTTTAATTAAAATGTCCTTAGACATTGCAAATATTCAGTATTCCCTATTAAGAGGCAGATGCCACAGAAGAAAATGTGATGAAATAACAGACCTCCTAATGAGACTGTATTTGGCTAAACTCTGAAACTAAAACAGCAAAGATATGGGGTTTATTTATTTTTCAATCTTCATATCTCTTCAATTTGTGGTTCACATCTTCAGGAGGTGAAAAACAATTTCAGTTAGTAAAAAAGCTGCCCAAAGAAGCTATGTCAATTTATACCACCTGGGAATCTCACTCTGTGCTAATCTGTTTCATTCATCCCCATTTCTTGACATAAAACTGCCAAGGGACTAGCCTGGATGTGGAAATGTATTACCCAAGTGTCACCAGTAATGCTGTCTCTTTTTCTCCCATTCTCTCCAGAGCATCTAAGCCAGAGCTGACATCAAAACTGGATTTGTAAAAGTGAGTGGAGGCAAGGGCAAAGGAAAAAAAGGGCTGAAGGAGTAGAGTTCTGAGTAAATTCTGGGTAAAACAAGCTCTGTCATTGCCTTTAGTGCAAACAGGAGGTAATTTCATAGTTCAGTTTTATCTTCCATGTTCATATATTAATGAACAGGCTTATAACTTGGAGCTTGTAACTGTAAGGGACTTTATTAGAATGACCCCAGTGGTCCCAGGAATCCTCATCTGTGGTTTCACTGCTCTTATGGAGCACAACTATTGTGAGAAGCTGGTCTGGAAATTGCCAGGGTTTTGATTATCCACACAATAGGCCTTGCACTGACTTTGGAGTTCAATAAAGAATCATTGCAGAGACCTGATGTCAGGGAGTACATATCTCCTGCTTCCTGTGTTTCTAATCACAGCACACTGGGCTGGAGAGACATCCTGGGGTATTCAGTTCAGTCCCTTGCCATTGCAGGTGACCAAATAATAAAACCCATTTTGTAACCTGATGGATTGCTTTGTTCTGTCAGAAGAATTTCAGGTCGTGTAGTTTTATTTCTGGTTACAGAAACTTTCAGTCAGTGCCAGGCACATCCTTGATGGAAATGTATTTTGCAGTCTCAGGATATTGAAGAGGCGGGGAGGGAGGGAGGGAGGGAGAGAGGGAAGGAAGGAATTCAGGATCAAAAAATAGCCAATGTCACATAATCAACGAAGCATTAGGACTTAGGAATATACTTATTTACTGTGTATGGAAAATAGGCCATCTCAAACAAAATTCAAGTTGTGTTCCCATTAAAGTACAAACTTGGCTGTAAAAGTGGCTGTGCTGATGGAACAAAGTTCTGTATCTCATTTGATTTAGTTCCAAAAGATGCTCTAAGTGAAAAAAGCATTATGACACTACACAACAAAGTTCATGCTAAATGGATTTAAATTATAGAACTGATAGATCTTACAGCATAAATTTTAATTTAAGTGTCTGTCTTAGCTCTGTGCTGCTGTACATTGCATTTAGAAGCAGATATAAGTGATCATTAATAAAATTCACAGTAACATTAAAAACTAGTGAGGTAGTCAATAATATCGGGAACTGCTGGATTATGTAAATCAACTGGCAGAGTAACATACATTTTAAAACTGCAAAATGTCAAGTATTAAAGTTTCTTAAAAGGTGGGAAACAGAATAGCTGGACATGCTGGCAATGAAAGGGACTTTTCATAGAAAATCCCCAATAAAATATGACATCCACAAATGAGAAGGGACAGATCAAATATTTGGCTGCATGGAAAACAGAACCTAGAATGATCAGGAAAGATTTTTTTTCACATTATTTTAAAGGAGCTGTTGAAAATGCTGGAGAAGGAGAGGGGAAGAAGAAGAGGCTGAAGGCAGAACAGGAGACATGGGCAATGTGACAAGACACAGAGAGATTTTCACCACAGGATAGCTCAGAGCTCACCTGGTATCACATGTGTTTATAAACAGGCTGTAACTGGGAGAGTTTCCACTCCCATCATGGCTGCTGGTGGAAAGAGACTTTCCCTCTAGCCTGTAAGAACTCCAATGTCCTCCAGCTTCTGCACTACTTGGTAGACAGCTTGATAGTTTATTGTAAAGCACTTCCCTGAAGTAATACTCTTTCATTCCCTGTTAACTTTGTATCTAGCTTTACACAATTAATTAGGGAACTGTTCAAAGACCTAGATTTTAAACCACTTAATTAATTAGAAATGAAGGTTTAATGGTTATTCCTCTCAGACTATTTAATTTAATGAGAGAATTTGCAGGAAAAAGAAGGAAGAGAAATCAATTTTGTGTATAACGAATTGCAACAGAAAACAGAAAAGAGATGAACATATGTATCTGTTTACTGTTGGACTGGATGAGAGCATCCCTATCAGAGCTCAGGGAGTTGCAAATTTTTGGCAGTGGAGACACAACTCATCAGTTCCAAGAAACTGCCCATTCAAACAAACAGGAATTTTCATCACAACCCAGGACATCACTGTTTCCATCCCACCTCCTGAAAACAACATCCAGAAACACAGGAACAGATTTGCCTCAAATCTAAGAAACGGCTGGAAAAGAGAGACGGGACCTCCTGAGGGGGAATCCAAGAGTGGTGCCAGCAGCTGGCATTGAGCCCAGCATCATGGTGGGCAGGGAGGCTGAAGGCTCCTGCCATGGTATCACAGGAGGAAAACGACCCTTTCCAGAAGGAAAAGGACACATGTGGCCCCATAATGTCCCTGACTAGAAAAACTAGTGAGTCATCATCCTAACACCCAGCTGAGCAATGTGATTTCATGCAGGACACACTTATTTGAACTAAATCTTTCTATTAGAGGAAACAAAGCCATGCAGCGGCAGCAGCTCATCAGTTCTGCTTTTTAAGAGCTGTCACACTGACATCTCTCTAAAAGCAAAATTCCTTTTTATGCCAGTGGAAGGTCTGAAAGCCAAATGATGGGAACATGCCCTTCTAAGTTACTGAAACATTTTCAGTTGTTTCTTTCCCTGAGGTATCTGCCACAAACAAGAAGATCCAAGACTGAAGACAGGATAACTTAGTAAAGAACACTGAAATACTTCTAATAAAATGAGCAAGACCCAAGAAAATATCTGAGCTGCTATTGCACTGAACTTTGTAAAGACAATAAAAGAAGCTGCCCCTCTACTGAGACATTTCAAATCTAATCTCTGCTTTTAAAACAAAATTACTCTGATACATAGAAAAGATCAGGCTTTGGGCTGGGGAGAGACATTGCTTTGTTGTTTTATTTTAAGAACTTGGAATTTGATAGGATCTAAGTATAAGCACTCAAAAAAGCGCTAAATTTGAAAAGAGGCTTTGTTCATGAGTATTGGCAAGACTGATTGGTGTTAAGATTAAATGAGACTCCTAAGCCTAGAACACTTCAAAATAAATATCAGCATGAGGCACTGCTGTGACTGCCAGCCATCTGCATGATTCATGCTTTAGCCACCTATCTGTTTTTACCAAAGCATTTGGAATAAAGCCTTGCTGATAAAAAGCATACCTTTTTTTTCCCCTCAGCTATTGCTAACTAATCCTGTCACTAATTCAAATCAATTGAGTTGATCTAATTAAATCAGGAAATGGATCTACTCAGAATTGGGTGTCTCTTCCACAATTCATATAGGAAAAATATTTACAGTGACTATTCCTATTCCATATCAGCAACTGCCTTTTTAAAAAACTAAGGGATAATCTTTGGTGCAGAAGAAGAGGAGGGGGAAATATTAGGGACTTTTTTTGGCTTTCAGAGGGTAAATCTGGGTACAAAGCCTAAGAAATTCTAAAGAGTAAGGAATAAATACCATCCTGCCTAGAAAGCAGCAAGACTGGCTGGATAAGTGAGAGGCCTGGGGTAAGCAACAAACTGTTCCCTCGGCAAATCTCTGAGTCCTCCCCAATAAATTCTAGTCTGGCCAGCAGCAGTATCACTGCCAAAGAGGGAGGATGCCTCTGCATTTTCTGTTCCACTCAGGACAGGATTGAATCCTAAACATTTTTTAAAATAATTTAATCTCTGAAATTTATGTAATCACTTATGACTAACTTTTCATTGTAACAGGACTTTTACTGTACGCAATTATCTCTTTAGTTTGGGTTTTAAATTAATGTCAGTCATTCTCCTTCCATTTAAAATCTCATTTTTCACATGTACAACACTTTCAACCAGCTTTGGAAGAGAAATATCAAAGGAACTAATTCCCCCTGGTTTAATTTAGTTTGAAGAAAATCGAGTTACAGAAAGGACAGTTTTGAATTGTTATAGTGTTTCTGTACTCTCACAAGCAAGAGAGACAGCAGTGGCAAATCTATGGATGCATGAAAAATTCAGTGTCTTTCACTGGGTTTTAACGAGGTCTTTTTGTTTTAAATGAGGGGAAGGCAGGGAAGGAGGAAAGTATTTCTGCAACACCATGGTAAACATACCATGGAACAGCACTGTTCTTCTCTGCCCCCTATTATGCTCCTGGAATTGCTCAGAAAATGAAGCATAATTGATGTGATTGTCAAATCCCCTTCCTCCAAGCACCATAATAACTTCCTGCACCTAAATACTGTGGGACTCTCGTCAGAAGATAAGTCCTCAGCACCTTCCAAAAAGCAGCAGCAACTTCATTTGCACTGCCCTTCTGTTCCAACAAAATCATCTGATCCTTATGCTAAATTATTGCCAAGCTTCAAGCTCCACTGCCTCAGCATGGTGAGTTTTGCTTTGGGACATTTTGTTCACACCAAACCAGACCAACACTTAGCAAGTAGCTGCTTTTAAGATGCCTCATTACATCTGATTTTTGACTAATAAAAGGTGTAGGTAGGTAAATGAATTTTGTTATGATGAATCTGAAAATAGCCTCTCTCATAATTATGTTCACTTTACTTATGTATTTTACCAAATCCATTACATGTTCTAGTCCAGCTTCCGCAGTATGAACTCCCCTGAATAGCAAGAAATTTATAAGCAGGTGAATTTTGAGGTCCTCCTTTCTGTATTTCTGTTCCCATATTCAGCAAACATAAGGATTCATATTAAGAATGTGTGCACACAAAAATATCAAATTCTGTTTCTGAGTTTTAACTTTAGAATTCAATTCCCAGACAAAATTTGAATGCTCTAAAAGAAGCCAGGAAAATTATCAAAGTGAATTATGAACAAGTATTTGAGAATGTTTGAGAAATGTGGAAGTGGGGTTTTGCTGTATTGCTTTGGCTCCATCTTTCCATGGGATTGATCTGAATGCATTAGGAAGACATTAGAATTCATCCCTCTTTTGCATGGAAAATGGTAATTCTCTGACAAATTACTTGAAGTGGAATGTATTCAATTCCATCCCAAGAGATAACATTTTGTTTTGAGGAGAGCCAGATGCATGAATGCTGCTGAGCTGTAGGCACACAAATACTTAAAGCTGTGTTTAATTAGAAAGCACCTCCCTAAAACAGCACTGCTGGAAAACTGAGCTGAGCCCAGCACACTCCTGGTCCCTTTCTGGTCCAAAAAGGAGGGGAACCCTCTAGAAAGCCCCTGTCACAGTAAGGCAGTTGGATTTGGGGGAATCCAGAAAGGCAGCTGGCCAGAGGCCAGCATGGGGATGGGCAGCTGCTGACAACAGCAGCAGCCACTGAACACAAATCTCTGCTAAAGCAACAAGATTTAGTAACAGACAGGTACTGGTGGTGCTGCTGTTACAAAAGGAAGCATTCCTAAAGAAAAATATTCCAGAATTTTAATGACAAGTTTTCACTTTCAATGTTTTATATTTCAATTCTAGATTCAAAAGAAAGAGAGAGAAAAAAAATTAAAACAAACTCTTGGTTTTGGCAGAAAGTAGAAACTTCTTTTTTTCACACACTCATTTCATTTCATTTCATAGTAATTTGCCAGTAAAGGATTTCTGACAGAAAAAGTTGGTCCACCCTGTGCTGCCTTACACACAGTGAAAGTGGATTTTAAAACTTCTCCAGCATCTAGAGGGTGAAGTAAGTTTCCCTTTGCCCCAAGCACAGCGCCTTCAGTTTGGTACCTTCAGTTTGATGTGAACAGCAGCTCACCAAAAACTCCCCTTGGGTTTGGGCAGTGAGATGCACAACACTGTGATTACGTCTGAAAATGTGATGATCAGATGAGCACATTGAATGAGTGACACTAACACATTGCAAAGATGACAGAAGTAAAAATTGCAGGAGAAGCAATTTTTGTAAAAGATATATTTAGATCTGGCCATGACATAGAATAGCTCAGCACACCTTTTACAGTAAAACTATTTTTGCCAGCATTCTTAGAATATTACTGCTAACCCATAAGAAATATTTCTCATTGATTTTGACAGTTGTATATATTTGACTCTTACCCAGAGATGAGCATTCAGTGACTGGCAAGTTAAATTTTTCCATGCCATTTGTTTGCAGATGGGGCAGTCAGTTCCCTGAATGGCTTAAGTCTCACTGTGGTTCAAAAGACTTCATACTGGTCAACGTTTCTTTCCTAAGAAATATTCACAATTTTAATGTCAAAAAAGGTAGCCAAGTAATCTGTGACTTGACTGACATTTACACACACACAGTCATAGGCAATATATTAACTCAATGTTTATGGCTCTGCATGCAATTAACAGCACTGCAATTAAGTTCTGGCATAATACTGCATTTCAAAAGGCCAGCACAAGCATGGATATAAAATAAGCCAGCAGAAAAAGTCCTTTTTCATTGCATTTTCCCTTCAGTGGCTGCATCCCTAGAGACAGATTCACAAGCACTGGGACTGGGCTGAGCCTGTGGAATGCTCAGAAAAGTTTCTTTATCACAGTCCTGCTGGTGATGATCGGACTCAAATTTCAGTACCTGCTCTGAAAAGAAATGTAAGGCATGAGTCACTTGATATTATCAAATATCATACCCAAACTAGATGACAAAAAGATGGTGATTTGCAACGTGACCTGCTACTTAATACTGCAGTTTTATTTCTTCTTTATTCTGAAGAATCCAGCTACTAGTGCAGTTGTTGTCCAATTTCCAAGCATCTCAGCAGCATGGATTGTCTCCTTTCAGAAAGATGTTGTCAGATCCATCTGTACAATATTGAGCTACAGGGATGGCAAGTGCTTGGCTGATGTGTTTCCCCCTGAGTGCCCATTCAGCATTTGTGCCCTTGCACTCATCCAAACTGGCTAAACGATTGCTGTGCAGCTGGACATAAGGTTTCCAACAAAACAGCTATCCATCAAAATATGCCAGTCTGTAGAAATTAATTCTTGTCTTACAACATGTCAGTTTTGATTTACCAGGGGCAATCTTTTGCTTTCCAGTGGGATTTCTGATAGAAAGCACACAGCACACTTTACCCCAGAGCCCCCGTGAGTGTGCTCGTGCAGCATCACCCTTCTGGCCCATTGCAGATCCCAGTGCTCCTCACATGTCTGGGTACCTTTTAAATATCCAGAAAATGAGCATAGATTTTATTCATCTTTTTTCATTCATCTTTAAGACGCTTTCTAAGTATTTAAATATGATCTACTGTTTATGACATTTGCTGATGAATCCGGGGTAGCTACCCAGGAGAAAGGCTGTATGCAGTTTATGTGTCACCACTGCAGGGCAGCAGGGGAGGAAGGATTTTCACGGGCAGGATTCTGGGTTTAAGACCATGGACAGCACCCTCCAAAGTTCTTGCTTTGGAGCTGATGGCAGAAAAAGTCCTGATCCTTTACACACTCACGTAATGTAAACTGCAAAGGGGATGATAACTGGCTGAATCCTGCTAGCTGGTGTCTTTTTAATATTAGTTTTATGGCATTTTTTTCTCAGATTAGTTAATAGATGCAACACACAAAACATAAACACAGAAAGACTCTGTGTCATGGGCAATCACAGATCTCTGCTGCTGTTAGAAAGAAAAGTGAGCCTGCAAAATGCTCTGCTCTTTGGAGACACAAAACACTTGGAAGCTAATTCGTTTCTCTGCTATCACCAATTCTGAACCTGGAAAGAATCTCCTGAACTGAGTCCTATTTTATTCATAAGAATTATACAGCACTTTCAGTAAAGCAGCTGGCAACTACCAGTCATTCTGCCTTTTAAAGCTGAATAAGCAGACCCTTTTGTTTTATTAACTAGTACAGGTTTTGTTAGTGCCATCTGTAATACAAGTGATTCTATTGATTACCAGGCTGGCTAATGCTAATTATCTAAATTACACTTCAGAAAAACATCACTGAATCCTCCAAGTTTTGTGAGAGGTAGATGATCTGGCTTATCAAACAAATCATTCTAGACCAGTGAATATCAGTTGTGTTTTTTCCTTGCACAGGAATCAGAAACCTCTTTCTGAAAAGCTTCAGAGGAGTCAGGAGTGATTCAGAATTAAAAGGCTAGAGAGCGGAGCAGGAACACTTACAAATGAAGATAACACCTAGTGCTTGTTATCTGCTTGCTAATTCAGCATAGATAATTGAAATGTGTTTGCTATCCAATTAGTGCTTGTTTCTGTCCTTGGTACTGTGCTAAATGAGTTTAATGAAAGAAAATTGCTGATGCTTTCGTATCACTCTGGCTATTTTGACATATTTAAATCTGCTAAGCAGATTTAGCATTGATTTCTAGCATATGTTACTTTATTAAAACACAGTTTTGGTTTATATATACTTATATGTACACACATAAGGCATAATGATCTGTGAAGTGAGGGTGGAATAAGGCCATCTCTTGTATGGAAATTCTAAAATCTCAAAAAAAAGTAATTTGAAATTGAATGCCTGCCTCTATGCAGCACAGCCATCACAAAATTGTGTCCAAGGTTTGCATCTCACCGTGTGGTAAACCTGTGCATGTGGCAGGTGACAGCCTAGTGGCTCAAAAACCAGTTCCCAGCTCCTTTTTTACCTCCTCAGTAAACCAGTGGCAAGTGACCCTGTTGATTACTTTTTTACAAAGTTTCCCTCCTATCAGACCATGAACCCAACCTTGCTGGACAAATTTTCGCCAAAGAGAAAGAGGTCTTCTAAATATTTTTGATAATACTTGTTAAAAACTGCACATATCACTGCTCCAGTAATTTTTCTCAGTCACCCAAAGGTGTAAACACTCTAAAGGGGACATGAAATAGTCTAGTCCATGATCAAAGCAAATCCAAAATCTATTTCAGAGGCAAAAGCTCTACATTTAAGAGAATTGTCTTTTCTTTGGCTATTTCAGTATTTTATCTTCAAAAGACCAAGATTAAGAGACTGCAACTTAGCAAGTTCTTTGGCAGATTAGCACTAGTGAAAGTTTCAGGAGCCATAGGGATTTTTGAAAACCTGACCAATCCACATACTGCACTTCTATGTGCTTTTAAACTTGAAGTTCCAGCAGTGGCAAACTTATTGTTAAGATTATGATCAGAAAAGGCTGATTTGCATGAGCTAAAAGCATAAACTCAGAAGCTAAATCCTGCTTTTTCCCATTTTCTTTGATCCAATCAGTATTCATACTGTCTAAATTCTTCCAAAAAGCATAAGTGAACTTAACTTGAACAGAACTTTTATTGCTGAGTAGTTGACATTGACTGTCATTACTGGTCCTACTGAGCCAGAGAGTTTCTGATCACATTTTCCTGCAATATCTTTGTAAAGTCATAGGATTTATTCACTTAGACATGACACATAGCTCATCACTCTGGGAGCTATCCAAATTCTTCCTGTGCTCATTAAACTCCTAAAACCAAATGAAACTGTGCTACTTTCTGTAAGTTACAATGATGGAAAAATATGTTTTGAACTATCAACTTATCATAAACTTCAAAGAAACACAGAGTTTAAAAAAACTATTTCACTACCTCCAGTTTGTGAACTATATGACTAGAACAAAAGTATTGAAATGTGAAAAGATCCATTATTGAACCTCATTAATTTTTCATTGACACCTTTTGTCAATTAAGCTAGGCTTGACTTTCTCAGGCTTCATACAGTATATTTTATTATGGTAATCCTTCTTTTTACTTTTTTTCTTCAAGATTGTCTGTTATTTTTAAGCTCCTAGCTCACAGCAGAGGTAGACTGCTTCTTAAGGTAGTGAGACTGTTTTATAAAAACTCTGCAAGATGGAGTATTCTCCATGATATTCTGCTTCAGGGACATATCAGGTTTTCCTGAGAGAGACCTTTTTCCTCTTTTTTTCCTTTTTCCTTTTTCCTTTTTCCTTCCTGACAGAAGTCCATTCCTGCTTTTTCTCAGGAAAACATTATTAACTCCTTGCTTTCCTCAGAGGAGTCCCTGTGCCACCACACAGTTAAAGTGTAACTGAGAGAGATTTAAGGTAAGGTTAAAATCAGCCCCTATGTGAGAGAGGGAGGTAAATTAGTTCTGAACTTCATAGCCAGGCTACATAGCCCTTCTGTGCTTTAGTTTTTCAGTTGGTCACTGTGATCTTGGACAGTAACTACTTCAGGAAATTATTTTTCTTCCTTTTTTCTCCCCCCCCCCTTTTTTTTTTTTTTGTGGTTTTTTGTTTGGCTGGTTGGTTGGGATTTTTCTGGTTTGGTTTAAGCTTCTTGCTAATAGATAATTCAACGAGAATAGACAATCCAAGCTACCAGCCAGAGAATTCAATAAGTCAGAGCCAGGTACCTGCCATGCAGTCTCTGTCTCCCAGACTGAGTGATCACCCAATACTGCAGCACATTTCAGGGACATATACATTTACTCCTCTGTACAAGTCCTTTTATCTGTCTTTCCTCTGCAGTGTCTGAACAGTTTCCTGTAATGCATTAAGAAATATGAATATTATACATCACCTCTATGGTTCTCTTTCTCATGTTCATGTAGGTGAGGAGAGAAATATATTAATGTTAATGATCGCTTTAACTTCCTTAATACTTATGCTGCTTCCAGATTTTCTGAGCAGAGACTCTTTCTTACTGGTAAGACCATCTGGACTTAAAGCTCTTTCTGATTTTAAAATGTATTACAGCAGTGACAGTCTCTGCATTTCAAGGCAGCTGTAGTAATGGATTTCCTGACCTGTCTAAAGCAGCATAAATTTGGTGTGCCTGGGGTGAGTGAGGACTTTTCCAGACAGTGGCACCCAAAGGGGTGGGTGGCATAGCACAGCTGTGTCTCTGCCCCAGCACCATGCCAGGGATGATCTCCAGAGCCCTCAGCACCCCCAGCCCTGCAGTGCTCACCTACTGAGCAGCCCCTCCTGGGTGTTTGTTATGGGTGCTCTCCCTGCAAACCCCAGGGGGAAGATCTCTGGGTCTCACTGCAGGGTCAGTGTGACCTGGCTCTTCCCCTCTGGCTGCTGTCCAGAGATGAGAGAAACGAGTTTCTTCTCATCTGATCTCTGAAAGTAATCTCTGATTCCTCCAGTCAGTGCATAGATATTTCATCATTCATTGCAGTTATTAACCAGCACAGCAACATTTTCATGCCAAAGGTGTTATGGACAGATGGTTGAGGCACTTCTTATACATTCCTGTACAATTTGCTCCAAAAGAAAATGTCTGAATGCAACTTTTCCATACTTGTGATTCCATCCTCCTCTTCCTCTTGGTGCTCCAAGGGCCTGCAGCCACCCGTGGTGCAGGACCAGTGCCTGGTGCAGGCAGGGATGGCCCAGAGCCACAGATTTCCCCACTACCCATCTTAGTGGTAGATAGTGCCACATAAATAATCCTGCCCTAAAATCCCAATGCACAGTGGCACAGCCACCCATGGACACTCCTTGGCAGACATCACTGAAGCTGAGACTCACCAGCCCTGTATCTCTCCCATCTACTCAGTCCCTATTCAGCATTTGTTTTCCAGCTGTCCCTGAGCCTACAGACATCCTCTCCTCTAAGCTGCTGTTCCCACTTCAGAAATATATTTGGAGAGCTGTATCATGATGGAAAACAAAAAAATCCCCTTTTAGGACTTATCTTTCTCCTAACACGGTTTCCAGTTGTTTGTAGGCTTTGTTTAATGTCATCTTTTCAATTTAAATGTTCCTATTTCAAGATAAGAAAAACAATTCCCTGACTTACATTTCTTTTATCTGTCCTAATTAGTTTTTTAATTAATTCATAACTCCAAAAGTATTCATTTATTTCATGTTTCAATTTAACTTCCAAGCTGGCATAATCAGATTAGCAATCAGACCCATTTTGAAAATATTTCTTCTCACAGGAAGCTGGGAAAACTCATACAAAACTGCCTCTGCAAATCTAAGAAGCTTACAGTTCCTGCTTTGTTCCCCCAGTCTAACATTCAAGTTTGCAGGCATCTCACTCCATCTGATTACTTACAAGGATGATTCTTTCCCCCAGCAACAGCTCTGTTATTATTAGTTATTTGCACTGCAGTGCTTGGAAAGGATTCAGAGGAGCAGGGATCTGGGTTAGAGGGAGCCCCACGATGCCTCCTGGGCACAGCTCTCCAGCTCCTCTCCTCCTTCCCAAATCACCTCTCTCCCTGCAATGCCAAAGTGTTCTGTGATATTTCATGGGTGCACTTGGAAAGCAATCCATTAAAAAGTACAGGCAGCTGCAGATCAAAAGGCTGTGATCAAGCAGCAGCAGATAGCAGGGAGTTGTTTCCTTCTCCCAGACACTTCCACAGCACTGCTGTAATTCAGGAGAGCAGCACACTTTGGAAAAGCTCTTCAATATGTGCTTGTCTCAATATCAGCTCGGTGCTGCCGAGGCCCCTGAAAGATAAACATTCTCAAGAGTACCTTGAATAAGGACAGATTTAGCATGTGATCCATTCTGGAGCTGATCTGGGGTCTGGGAAATGCAACCCAAAAGGTAGAAAGTCATTTTCATGGTAAATTTGCAGAGCATCGCAACACTAAGATTTCTTATCCAACTAATAACTCCCATTCTTGCCAGTTTTGCCCTGGAAATGGATCTATTATACAACATTTCCTACAGAATCCCTTCTAATCTTTCTGCTATATCCTGGAGGTATTCAGAACTTTCTTTGCCATGGTGATATTTATAACAATTTTCTAAAAATCCTAATAAACACTGTCCCATTTTTGTGCTCTCCTTCATTATTTCCTGATGCCACAAAGCACTCATTCAAAGGATCCCAAACACACCAATGGTTCACACCATCCTCACAGTCTCCATACCTCAGAAGATTTTTTTAAAGATTAAATAGCATGCTGTTTTCTTTCATATATATGTGAAGAGACAGGAAAATATTAAGCAATTACATAGATTAGGAACTTTTTCCTTTGTGCTTTGAACTTCTTCATTCACGTATCAGGAAGCAACTGAGATTTCACAGTACAGTAACTTTAGCCCAGCCATTGAAAGTGCAAATATTTTAACTTCTTGAACACATCAAACCCATGAAGATTTTAGAATTTTACTAAACATTTACTACTCTACCCCTGTAGTGTCTGGCCAAAGTTAATGCAATTATTAAAATATGGACACAAATAGAAAGAGAGGAATAATACCCAGAAGGATATGTTCTACTGGGTTACACTAAGGACAAGTTAAGTTGGATAAATTCTGCTGCATAAGAATTTTACCAAGGCTCAAAGTTTCATGTATACAGACGAAGAAAACCTTGAAAGAAAGAGATATAAAAAAATAAAATAAATATAATTACTCATCTATCTGTAAACTGAAGCTTCTCTTGCTTTTAAAATCATTCAGAAGAAGTCTAAGTGGTATGACATGACAATACAGTTTAAATTAAGTCACTCACATTAATCAATATTAATTTATTCTTATAGCAAGGAAGTGTGTTGTCAACATTTCATCTTTAGAAAAGCATTAACATTAAAACTAGCTCTCATGATGAGATAAAATTAAATGTGTGTTTATTTTCACTGAAGAATATATGCATTGCTCCCATCATGTTGTTAAATAAGCTTTCAATGAATTCACAGTATTTACATGTTTGCACATTAAACATTTGCACTGATAATCTGCAGATTCACTGCTGAAACTGCTTATTGTGAAACTGCATAAAGATTATTTTTTACAAAGCCAGAAGGATATTTCCTCTTTTAAAAACATTCTGCACATGCTCTCATGTAAAACATTGCAGTAGCTGGCAGCACCCAGATTCAGATGTCTGTGTGAGCTGAGTGGGAAATAATCTTCCATTAATTTTCAAATAACTTCTGGATGCCACAAGTAACATGATGCCTAGTGTCATGTTTTTCTTGGGATTTTCTTGACAACTGAAACCCATTCATAATTCATCTACTTATAAAATCCACCTGAGGAACACATCAGAGAAGGGGACACAGCTGTACCTTCCACTCTGCAGCACACAGGCATCACAGCATGGTCTGAGTCTCTCCCCTTAAAAAAAACCCCATCTTTAGGTGGCTGCAAAACAACCTTAGAAATGGACATAGGGAAGGGCTGAACACTGCCAGGATTTCAGCTCTGCCCCAGCATACTAGGCCACCAGGCATGGGTGCAGAAGTGAGGTCTGAGTTTGGGCTCCAGAGCTGCTCTCACTGCATCCTGTAGTCCAGCCAGACAGGGATCCATTTCCAGCACCTAAGGGGCCCTTCAGAAAACCCCAGTCACACCTATGAGCTCACACACAGTGTGGGGACCTTGTGCCACCCTCACCCCATCCATCCACACAGCCCTCATTTCTGCTGGTCAGGAGAATGAAAGTTTACCAAGACATAAACCAAATCTGTAAGCAGAGCAGTTTGAGAGCTTTAACACATTTACAGTTGTCTCCTGCTGTGCAGTTTGTGTGACACTTGGGTTTGTCCCCTCAGAGGGACATTGAAATGCCAGGCAGAGGTGTAGCAGTTGCAGATGAACCTGTGCAGAAGAAGGCTTTGGTAATTTTTTCACCACAAGGGCCTATTATAAAGCTCCTAAATCATCACTTTGCTGGAATTTCACTTAGGCTAACATACATAAAGAAAAATCAAGATGTTTAAAATTATCATTATTTATAAAATCCCTAATTCCCACCTTTCCTCCTCCAACACCCATGGTGTTATATAGGCCCAGACTGGGGCAGTGAGGCAAAGCAATGCTATGTTTTGTTTATCTTATAGATTATCTATTATGGCATGAAGGAGGTGCCAGTTAAGAGATGTGTGACCTCTCAACACCACGCCCACATCTGTGTTATTGTCTCTTACAAACTCTGCAGTGTGAGTGCAGTGGGTGTCAGCAGAGCTGGTGCACCCACATGTAGCACTCAGTTGCCTTTACCAGTGCCTTCTTGCTTTCCTAAGCATTTTGCTTGAAGGATTTAATCCTTCCCATCATCTCCTTTTGCTGAGTACCCCTGTGTCTGACACGTAAATAATGAAAGTGTGCTCTTCCTATTGTGATATCTCAACCTGACAATCAGCTGCAGGGAAAGTGCAGTCAGTCAGTATTTGACAGGAATGAAAGAAAGAAAACAGGCTGAGTTTCATCTGTGCAGTAAGTTTCAAAGGCAATCCCATAAACTCTCTTCAGCAGGGCTGGAGCCTAACAATAGCAGCTGCTGGAAACACTCACAGCTTTGCAGAAGCCCCTAGCTCCAGCTGCAGTTCCCACTGAACATCAGAAGAACACAGGAACTTTAATAGCTCTGACAATTGTGTGACTGGCCAAGCAACCCTGTGCTGTAGGGCTAGGGGTGAGCCTGAGGTGAAAACCAGAAACTTGCAGGCAGAAATACAAGGAACCACGTGGCTGGGTCCCCCTTCTCTGAGCACATCAGCCCCATGTGTGGCCACCACGCTGCCCAGCCACACTCATTAATGGCCCAGGGAGGGCAAATTCAGATGCAGCAGGAAAAACTTCAAGGGCTTGGCAGCCTGGATAACAGAGACTGGAAATGTCCATTTGCCAAATCCACTGAGAGGCAACTAGCACTTCACTTTCAATATTTCTATAGCTTGGATTAATCTGACTCCCAGACTAGATATTCTGAACTATGAAGATAGTTTTAATATTGATTCTTGTTGTATTCTCCTATGCCAATTACTATTTGCAACTGCATGGAAATCTTCCAGGAATTTTTCAAACGACTGATGGTTTGAAAATACCTGAGATATTTTATCCACAGAGATACACCTTGTACTGGAAGAAATGAGAACCTTGCACTAAACACTTGGGAAATATTCATTATTCATACAATCAACATCCAGTCTTGGTCTCTGTTTATGTACTTCTCTGTCAAAAACTTTTACACTCCTCTTACAAGGATCAGAGCCTGCCTTTTTGATGCTAAAGTTTCACATCCTTACTGAAATTCCAGCTTCCAGCAGCTTGGAGCCCCTCTGCACCAGAACTGAGCATTAAATCTCTGCTGAGATCAAAAAGCAGTTGGTGTCATTCTAAAATATTTACTCTCCTTCCCCAGATCCCTTACATAGTTATCCACATAAAGTAAATGTGCAAGCCTGGCACTTTATTTTCACACCAGATATTTCTCACAGAATGGTTTTCCCCATGCAGGAAAATTTTTACCCCTGTGAAAATTTATATTCTGAAGCTTCTGAAGGCGGGCGCTTAGGCAGCGGCACCTGCACCCTCAGCTGGTTCAGAAAGCAGAGCATGAACCACATAAAGCAGCTCTAACAAGCACCAAGGCTTTGCCTTGCTTGGGGCACTTTAGAGCACTTGGGTAGAATTGTAGTTGCAGCTGACCCCGTGTAACACACAGAATAAGATCATTCCCCCTGAAAGCATCTCTGACTCTGCTGACTGCAGAGATCCCAGTGCAATTACCTTCCTAACCTGGATGCCTCAAGCAGGGTAAATCCATACTCCTTTTGTGTAGTCTTAGCACTAAAATGCCTTGAATTGCTGCTAGTTTGCCTTCACCTTCATCCCCTTCCCCTGTGCTGCCACGTCTGCAGAAGGCATCTGTCCCACTCAATCCTCTAAAAACTAAATATTTACTGATATCATTTGTCTCTGACTTTCCAGAAAGTAAAAAACAGAAAAGGAAAAATAACACAGGTTTCAAATTCAGAATGGATAGAAAAAGTAGCTACAAATATTTTCTTTATGAATGGCAAATAATGACAGTAGAGAACACCAAAATACATTTTTTGAGACATTTCCTAACTGGATTGAGAAATAAATTAAAATGTGCAATAAAAATTTTATAGCAGTTAGTGATTTCACTTTGGAAAACCTGCTAGGAAAAAAAGTTAATGGCATAATAAATTCTTTTTCTTTGGGTGAGAAATGATTATTTGGGGGCTTTAAGGTTTGACAATTTCTTGTAAATCTAATCAGTCAGCTAGCAATTAATAACATTAAATTGCTTTATGTCTTTCATGCTGTATCAAGGCAGAGCACTGAATGCTCAAGTTTCTCTTGCAGGCTGGTTCGCATCAGCTGCGTGCACACAGAAGAAAGCATTCTGAAATGTGTTAAATAACTATCAGCAGAAACTCAGGGCAAGGGATCAGAGGGCACAAGATTTCTCCCAGTGTGCTTGGAAGACTATTTTACTTTGGATTCTGCCCAGTGTATCTTTAGCATTTCATTTCAACTCTGAGGAAGAAGCAGGAAATTTGGGTCTGACATGTCTCAAATCAACACTCAACCCCCCTGACATACTGTGTTTTCATCTATCATGCTTTTGATCCTCGAAGAGACTGAAATCTGTTTGAACCAAATTATTTTTCAGCATTGTGGATGACACTACAATTTTTAGCCACAAACTCAGTTCCAATGAGGAACGAGGAACTGCCAAAATGTCAAAGCCAGGGAGCAGGAGATGGCTTTGGTACTTTCATTAATTTGGATCCAAGATGATATACAGGACCACAGGGCACAAAAAAAGAGTTTGAGCTTGAAATAAACATTGAAAAGATAAGTGGGATAACCAGAGTTCAAAGACAAAATTCAAAGTGTCCATTCCATTTTACACCCCCCTCTTCAGAGTTTTGCTTTAAAACTGAACTCAACCAGAGTTTAATGGCAAGAGATGATGTGAAGCTGCATCAGTAGCTGGCAGCCTGAAGAGAAAATTCATAGCACCACTGCACAAGAAAAGAGGTAGAGCTGAGCTGGTGAGACTTAAAATTTATATTTGTCCATTTTAATACTTTTTCTAAGTTATTACATATCCCTAAGAAAAATGAATGTGCTACAGTGGGTTTATTTAAACCTCAGTGGAGTTGGAAGCTATTTGTATTTGTCTTTGAGCAATTTCATCTGTTGCTCTTTGTGTCTCCAATCAGCAGACACATAAGCCAAAATCCTGTTACAAAATCAAGTAGCTTTTCATCTTAAAATGTTAATTATCACAAAGTCTTTGTGAATCTGATAAGCATCACTGCCCTCCATTCCTCAAAGGAGACAGACAGCAGCAAAGCAGCTTTCCTGAAACCCCAGAGAAACCATTCCAGAGCCCAAAATGTGATTTAACTTCTGTGCTTTCCTGAACTGAGCAGTGGCAGGGACAGTGCCTTTGTGATGAGTGTCACTGGGCACTATGGCAGCAAACACTTTAAATCACTCTTTTGAAAGTCGGCAGAAGTGAAAAAACACCCTCGTGGCACAGCCACTGCAGGAGCTTGCCCCATGCAATTCCACAGATACTCAGCTCAGGCAAAACCTCCTCCAGGCTCATTCCTACAGGCACATGTGGGGATCAGCCCAAGGCAGAAACAGCAGGGAAGTATGATATGATAATAATATGATTCCAAGAAAAGCAGAGCAGAACTTCAGCTCTGCACATGATCTAACATCACATATGTGAGGGAGCAGGAATCCTGTGCTCCCCACACCCACTCCCCACTGGGTTTCAGTCCTTCTCTCCCAGCTAGGGCAACCCCTGTTCTCATCACAGCGGTTCCCTTTACCTCCTGTTTGATGTATTTGCTGGGATTCTTATTAGGCCATGGAGAAAAGGCATCAGAATAGATGAAATCCATTTTTCAGGAGCTCTTTTGAAGAACTAGCCCTTAACCATAATTTGCTTTCTTCAGTTAAGCAGAAGGTTTATGACATTTGGTGCAGCCTGGGTGTTCCTCAGGACAGAGCCTTTATCTGCCTGTCCACGGGAACTTGTGCAATGAGCTCCATATCCTTGGCCAAGGCTTTTCACATCTCACCACAAAATAAATCCTGCTCTAAGCATAAAGTACATCACTTTTATCAGGAGTCTTCTCTCACTTCAAAGGGAAACTGCAGTGGAACAGAGCATTAAACAGATCCATGGGGCTCATAAGCATTTATAAGCCTCCTAAAAGCAAAACTCTTATAGTTCATCTTCTCAGTTAAAAAAAAGACTGAGTTTTAACTTCTTTTTTTTTTTTTTTTTTTACAGTGAAATAGAGCAAAGCTCACAGTGACGATAATTCAGGGATCTTGGTCACCAAAGTAGCAGCATCCTCCCACAGGTGGTGGTTCCCCCCAGCCTTTTGCCCAAAGGTGCTTTGCCCCAGCTCAAAGCTCAGCAGTGCCCCACACAGAGGGCAGGGAGTCCCTGAACCTCCAGGCAGCCACACCTCAGGCTGTCCCCGTTGCCACAGGCAGCTCCCTGGGCAGAGCACATGGAGCTGGGAGATTGGATTGGCTGTGAGCTCTCCACAAATGCTTATTATAGGATAATTAATGACAAGCACTAATTGTCACTCTGCCTCTGCTGTGAAGTGCAGTGCGCTGTTCCTGCACAACAACTTGTGTAAGGTTGGCAAAGTCAGAGGATCAGGGCCAAACACAACCAAAACCCATCACATGGCACAACAGTCAAGCAACATACACTCCCTCATTCCTTATTCCCTTGGTTTTTGTATTATGCTTTAAAGAATGAGTAAAAATAGGCATTTAAAAATTCCCATTACAAGTGTGGAATTTGATAACAAGGAATGTGGTTTCATGCAAAACTCAGGGTATTTATTCCTTCAAAAATAATGTCTGAAAATTTCCACTCAATTAGTGCTGCCAGTATAAATTGTTTTCACTAGAAATGACATGATAAAATGTTACACAGCAGGTGGGAGCTCCATTACTAAATGCCCAGAAGGAAACCAGATGAAAGATTTTTTTTTGTCTGCTGAGAATTGACCATTATAATTGAATAACTTTTTTTTAAAAGAGGTAGCGAGCAAAGTTTTCATGACCTTAATTGCTTCACATAACTTCCCACATCACATGCTATTGTTGTTCATATCCTAAGTGTCACTTGATATTCATAACAATTCATAAAGACTATCATTTGTGATAATTGATGTCATTAATATACAATCTTTGAAGGCCTTTCTGCAATCATTAGCTAAACCATACAGGATGTAAAATCAATGATCTGAACTATGTCATTAATAATAATAAGTTAGGTGTGAGTGAGTTTTTCCCCAAAATACAAATTCTTTTGGATATTAAATTTCCATTATCACTCTAGAGAAACAGTAACCTTGGCATAAGCCAAAGTTTCCATATGACCCAAGACATTTATTTAATGCCAGCTCCTTTTTTCCTTTAGTTGGAGTAAAGTTGAAACTATTTTCTATACACCGTGTAAAACATTAGTCCCAGATAAATTAAGATTTCACAGTGGAAATGCTGAGGGCAAAATCTGCTCTAGTGTAATTACTTGAATAAAGTGTCTGAGTACTGAAAAAATTCCTGTGGTCAGAGACAGAATGAAACTAGTAAAATTTTGCCACTAACTTCATGGATATTGCAGTATTTCCCTCATTTCCTCATCTTTTCCAGAAAACTCTGGGGGACTTTGCACCCTGCCTGCTGTTCTCTGCAGAAGGTGCAAACATCAAGGGGAAATAGTTTAAAGGAAATCATGCAACATCTTCTTTTTTTTTTTTTTTGCTGTCTCTTATAGCACCTTTTCTCTCATAAATCAAATTACAGGTGGGCTTTACCTGTTGTCCATTCTCTCACTTGGCAGGGAGGAAAGAGATCGAGTCACCAGGTTTAACTCCAGCTACTGACAGTGGGAAGGGGTCTCCTCCTTCCCAGGGCTGTATCTGGGTCTCACAGAGGTGAGACACCACAGATGCTGCCCAAAGCAGCACCAAAAGGCAGCCCAGGACAACACACCTGCTAAATGCCCCTCATGAGCTGCCTGACCTCCACTCTGAAGCTTCTTCTTCAAACAGAAACATCAGGCTTTTTTTTTTCCAGCTGAGAGAATGGATGGACCCAGAAGGCAGAGGTTTCCTGGCTAAATGCTGCCTGGAGGTATAAAAAAGAACTGTAAGTGCTATTTTCTCCAGTGAATTCTGAGCTGGAGCCTGCTGAGCCTTTCTGCCCTGAGTCACGCCGGTGTTTCAGGTTTCAGCTGAGGAGGGCAGTGTGTCATCAGCGCAGCCAGAGCCATGCAAAGGGCACTGAGAGCCAGCACAGCTCCAGCCCCTGGGGAAGCACAGCACAGGAAGGCATGGAGGCTTCACCCTGAGGAGCAGCAGCAGCACTTACAGGGGATGTTCCTGGGAGAGGCTTTCTGCAGGAGACACGCTGGCGAACATGACCTGTCCTGAAGTGAGTCCTCTCTGGGCACCCTCCTGCCCACCTAAGGCTGGATCCATCAGCCCAGCCCTTGTGGGAGGCAGCACGAAGGAGAGCAGCTCCAGAAAGGAAAGGGAAAACTCTGAGACTCTGCCCTCTCTTAGCAGGAGGTGCTAACATGCCCCAGTCATGGGTGCAGAGAATTTTATCCCCCTCCATATATTACATGCAGATCCCAAGCTCTGATTTCTAATGCCTCTTCTCCTCTTGACGGAGAGCTCCCCAAAATGACAGCTTAGTAAGAAAGATGTTGCTGAAGACAAGATCTGACTGACAACATCTTTACAAATGAGGGGCTGTCAGGCAGAATGCATCTTGATTTGTGGATTTGCAGAGAAAAATGTTTTAAATGTTTACTCCTAAACTCAGCAGATTTGCAACAAAGAAATTAAAAGATATTAAATCCTAGGAAAGTTTAGTGCAATTTTATGAGAACTACTTTAAAGAATATTACCTCATTACACAAATAAGAGTTTGCTGTTTAAGACTGAATAATTACCAGTGGCAAAAGCAGCAATGTGGCTGAGAATGCCTGAAAAATCATTGAAACACCACTGACAAAGACAACACACTGACAAAGAGAGTGTGCCTGCTTTTGTCTTGGAGGAATATACTAGTGAAGCCCATTTTGGGGCATTTTTACAACATTTCTGTTGTTCAGTTGTTTCAGAATATTAAAATTTGTCCAGGGAAGCTTCTCCTGAAGAAATGCAGTTTCTCAACAGAAAGTTTCTAATGAAAGAAATGGCTGTTCATGGAAATCCAGTCTGTCTCTGGCCCCTGCCCTGGGTTTATTGGAGCACCAGGGGCAGGGATTTCTCTTTGCAGTCCCCCATCCATTATAGCATCACTGCTGAGCCTTTCCCCTGCCCCGTGTGCCCCAGGGAGGCCTCACTGCCTCTCCTTGGCTCCATGTGCACACCCAGAGCTGGACACTCGCCAGCACAGGGTGACAGAGAGAGGCTGAGGCTGAAACTGGGGGGCTTGGATTTCCATATTTCATTTCCTTCAACACGGTGCACAGTTTCTGTTTCTATCAGAGATCAAGATAACTTTGATCAGGCTATTTTTATTTTGTAATACATTTTTTCGTTGCTGCATGATCCCCTCTTCTTGCCTTGAACCGAACCACAATGAGTTATCTCCCTGTTTTCAATCACCAATTCTTTGGGGAAAAAGAAAACAAGGCAATCACACAGCAGGGACAAGAGCATCTTTATATATATATATATATATATATATATATATATATATATATATATATATATATATATATAAAGATTTTCTGCATGTTTTTCTGTTTTCTGAGGCTGGTTTTATTCTCATCCCTTAGCGAGAAGCAGAGGAACATTCTCAGGAGGCTGAACTGGCATTTGGGCACCTATCAAATTTGGATTTCCCTAGAACTCATTTCCTTGCAGTCTCCTTGAATTAATTCTGGCGGCTGACACATGACTGTCCCCGCTCACTACAAAGTCCATTTCAAAACCTCATAGAAACTGCATTCCTGGATCCTTCTTGAAAGCATAATTGTGTTCATTCTAAATTTAATTATTTTAATTGCCAGCCAAAAGAACTTTCTTTCATTACACTCACGAAAAGCTTATCATTTCCCCCCTCCTACAGTCACTAACCAACTTGCATAAAAGAAAATACATTAAATTGATTTTCTTCCATAGGAAATGCATCAAGGAATGGAGAGGATTGATTTCCTTCCATAGGAAACAAGACATAAATGTTTTTAATCCAGGTGCTGAATTCAGTTACCATGTACAGTATGAAAAACTCTGCCATAAAAATGAAATTAAATGCATAATAGCATGGGAAAATTTTCCATCATATTATTTTAAAGTATCCATTTTTTTGGCAGGACACAAAATATACCTTTAAGCATTACCTGCACCCATCTATTTTTCAGTGGGTTCTAGTACTTATTTATGCACCTTTCTGGGATGCTTTTTGGAAAGGAGCATGCTTCATCATCTCTCTCTAATTTCAGTGAGCAGGCTTGGAATGCAATGTACTCACTAAATTTGAGTAAGAGTGACAAATCTCACCCTGTACTGTGGCAGGCTGCTCTCTTCCATCAAGTATCAATCCCTTGAAGATTTATAACTGAGGATATAATTCACAGTCTCCTTTAAAGTTTGTATCTCAAGGCTGTACCATCCTTGACGTTAAAATCATCCATGCAGATTTTACAGGTCAAAGCTGTAATTACATAAAATTTTAATAAATCTTGTGGCATGTATAAGGCAAAAAGAAGGCAAAGTTAGAAATACCAGATTCAAATATTGCAGTTTCCAGATCAACTATTCCATTAAATCTTATCATTAGTGAAAATACATTAGTTATCATGTCCTTCTGAGGTCATTTTCATGGACATGCTGGTGTTGAACAGAAGGGTTTCCTCATATTTTCCATTCAAAAATAATCCCCAGCAGCTCTTCTGTTCTGCACTGCTGGCACAGGGGGACAACACATTGTTCTATCATCTCCATGCCCACAGGAGGTGCTGAGTGCTGTGTAAGGGGTGTTGTGTGTCCATGCAGACAGGACCCATCACACCCTCACTCTGGGCAGGCAGCAGGAGCCAGGGAAATGCAGCAGGAATGGCCTGGCACCAGTGCTCCCAGCAAAGGAGGGATATTCACTTGCTGCTGACTGGTTCACTTCTGAGCCTTCTGCTGCCTTGAACACAACATTTACATTTCTCCTCCTCTTCAACCCCATTTCCCTGGTTAATAAACACTTCTTTGATCAGTATTCAGTAAAAGTCATGCAGATGTGATTTTTTAATTGACATTTTCTATATCTGTAAACAAAATATCAGCAAAAGTTTGATTCTGTTCTATCTGCCAGAGAGAGACACAGTTATTGATCTGGATGTTAGGCTGCCATTTTATTGAAAGACTGATTATCTTTGTATCTAAATTGGCAGAAGATATCAATAAGAAACTTCCTATCTCAGTATAGATGCAGGCAGGTCCTCTTTCCAGAGCAGCATGTTGGCCAGTGGCAGTCATGACTTCCTTCATGGCCTCTCTAATAGTCATTTTCTGCCATTGAAAAATAGACATCAGCTTTAGATCAATAGTTCTGAAGTCAAACACATAGAGTGCCATAACTGAAACTGGAGATCAAATGCAGTTTCTAGGGTCCCATTTTTAATTGTCCAATAAAATATGCAATCCTAGTTTTACTAATTGCCTTGTGCCACTAGTGTACCAGAAGTGCCCACATGTAATCTTTGTCTTGGTTTTTATTTCAGAGAGTGACAGAACCTCAGAATGGTCAGGTTGGAAGGGACCAAAGTGAATCATCCGGTCCAACCTCCATGCTCAAGCAGGATCAACCCAGAGCACATTGCCTGGGATTATTGCTTTAGCCGTGCATTTACCATATCTAAGTTGTGCAGATGGCAGGAAGGAAAAGCCCCACCAAGGTCAGAAGTAATGTTTAAGCTGTGCTGTCTGTAAAGGGAGCCAGAAATGTTGGTGACAATTCATGTGGTAGCTGGTTTGTGCTCCCTGTGTCAATGTGCCACTCCCAAATATGCAGGTAGCTGTGCAGCTCTGAAAAGTTTTCCTAATTCTTGTAGCCCTTGCACTAGTTTTACTGCCTTGCCCAGAGTTTCAATCATCTGCATTTCTAATGTTTTCTCAAAGATTTTGGCTGCCTTTGCATTTTTTACCAGAGCTCCTTGACAGGCTTTAATGACAGCTTCTCAAGAGGTGGCGGTACAGTCTGCTACAGGAGTACCACCCCCATTTGATGTTCATTTATAAACCAAAGGATAAATAAATCCACAAGATGCATTCAGGGATGCACTGTCAGCCATGCTGGTAAAATATTCCAATCTCATGCTGGAAGATTTCCACACTTATATTGGCAAGATCTCCCATAAAAGAGAAGAACTACTCTGAAAATAAGAAAATGCCTTTTGCCTAAGATTTTTTATGTCCTTAGGTTTACAGAGATACACAAGATCCAGCCACAGTTCCAAAACTTACTTCTTCTTGCTAGCTAATGGTTTGTTTCTGCAGGCAGAAAGCCAAACCCCGAGCATTTGTCAGACCACAGTACATTAAGGCTTATCTTTCACCTGTCTGTGCTGCTGGCCAGAAGACACTGCATGTCTCCCTGAGCTCAATTCCAAGGAATAGGCTAATTTCTTTAATTGATTCCTAATCTGAAAGATGCCTTCCTAGGAGTAATGAAGGGAAACAGTGCTTATGCCACACCTGCTTGGTTTATGGTGTCCTATTCAATATCTTCACAGAAAGAAAATGTAACAACACTTGAATTCTCTTGCCAATGAGACATGGATTATAAACTCTCTTTTCCTGCAAGAATTTCAACACATCAGTAAGAATCAAACAGTTAAAGCTGAATTCACATGAGAAGGGAGTTACGCCACTGGAAAGCAAAAAGAATTGCAAAATGTTTGCAGATTCACCCCTCCTGCGGTTGATGCCCAGCATGGTCCCCATTCCTGTCAGACAGCAGAAGCAGTAGCTTGTAGTTTGTATAAGCCCCTGTAGACTAGAATTCCATTTGTCAGATAGTGTCTCACACCTATCTGTGTGTCTTTGTTAGACACGTTCCTGTCTGTACAGCAGTGCCACAATTGAACTGGACATGGAGCTGTTGATACCCAGGACAGGAATGCAGGACACAAAGGAATGAGCCTTTCTGGATGCTCCTCATTCTCCAGTGTCTTTTCAGAAACTGCCCTTATCCTAACCTTCAAGTTATCAGTGGCTTTGCTTATCCTAGAGATTTCCCATAGCAGCAGGATTAAGGTTATGGTCAAAATGTGCTTTGCAGGTGACAAGACACCTCGTGTCACACGGGCTGTGTGCCCCTCTGACCAAGGGGCAACACTTCCTCACTGACTTGAGCAAGATATTTCACTGCATAAAATCCTCTCTGTCAAATAGAGGCCAAGAATAAGGTTTTAGTCCTCCTTTTTGTCTACATAACTTAGGGACTCTAGAGCAAAACCACATGCAAAGCTTACAGTGAGCTGTTTAATGGTAAAATATCACTGTACCGTTGAGAACAATCCCTGGTAAAGCTGTCACGAGCAGCTGTCAGCTTGTCTGTGTGATCTATTAATCTGCTACTGCTGCAAATGTGACCCTTATTTCCTTGTTTTTCACATGTGGCATCTTGTTAGAAACTTTTTCCAATCTTTCAGCAAAACAGTAATTATCTTCAGTTATTCACTGTGGCATAGAAGGTCCTGACCCCTCGATGAGGATCTCCAGCCATGGCTCACTTGTAAATAAATATAAATGCAAACAATTTAAAGCCATTAAGAAGAAAGACAAAGTTTGCTTATTCTGCCATGGCTACTTATACTGCCTGTGTTTATTTCTAGAAATAACATTGCTGCTTTATAGTTCAGGGGAGGCTGTAAATTAACCAGCACTGCACTGGATATATGCACAGTTACCATTTGCCATTGCCAACCACATATAGATTTCCAATAAACAGGTCTCATTCATTGCAAAAATTAGATAATTGAAACTATCTATTTGCTTCAAGGCTGTGGTCTCAGAGGTGATGCTTCTGTGTTGCCATGACAAGAGGGAGACAGCAGCCATAATTCACTTCCATAATACTCTCTGCCCAATTTTTTTTTGTCAGTAATAAGCACATTTTATGAAATACTGGAGATTATGAGTTGACTTCTGCCCACAGCTCTTCTGCCTGAGGAACTCCCCTTTCTCCCCTTTTACCACCCTTACCTCAGTGGAGGTATTTAAAAATGCTAAGAGAATAGAATTCTGCCAGAAACAGCAATCTCAAACTACTCTTTTATCTTTTCCATGCTGCAGATTGCTAACTGTTGATTATTATACAGAATCTGAAATAAATGCATTTGTGTTGGTGGAAAATGTATAGCAAACACTGCCAAACAAATTTTCAATCAGCCCTTTCCATTGAAGACTAGCTTATCTACTGAATACTAATTAAATATATTTGCCTGTCTGATTAAAATCTTAGGGTTGAAAACCTGTATTTTGTGTTAGACTGCAGTTAAGTAGAAGAGGTAGAGAAAGGTTCAGCTCATATAAAATACTTGCATCACCATCAACAAATAAATAGCTTTAAGTGTATATCTCCACTTTAAACAGAAAAAAATTAAAAATGAGAAATTTCCCATTTACAAAATGTCTCTTTGATTTTCTCATCCTAATTTTCATCCAATGCTGCAACACATTTACTGACTTCTTGTTACAGTAGAAGTCCACTTAGTCATTTCAACAAACCTGTATTAATCATGAGGAAATGTGGATGGACCTCGCACTTGGAATTTCAGATTTTTTTTCAGGACAGTCATTGAGATTACATGCTCCCTAAGTGAAAATCAGTCAAATATATCCCCTGATAGTTCAGGGAGTTGGTGAGTGAATGATCCATCACCCATTTCCCAGGCACAGAGCTATTCCTGAGCCACTGCACCTTGTCATCTGACAGCCTGCTGCTCACATCCCTGTGAGGCAGTTTATAAAATCTTATGGAGTCACTTTTCTACTTCATGAAGCAATGTGGAGATATCAGCCATTATTTATACCACATATCACTAGCTTGAAACCAAAATAAATCTGCAACAAAATTACATCTGCATTTTTCTCAGAAAAATTAAAACAGAGCTGGTCAGGAATTTATAAAGGAAAACTCTTCTCTTGTTTTAAAGCATGAATTTCTGGCAGCTGGATGTGCCTTGCATTTGTAAGCCAAGGAGCAGAAAAAGCTGGTTTGTGCTCCTGTGCTACCTGAGCCTTTTCCCACATCCTTGGGAAGCTCCATAATCACAAAGACAACAGAAACTTTGGATTGGATCTTTGTCTCAACCATTTTACATAAAGGAGAGTTTCAGCCTGATACAGAAATGCTTCCAAAAATTATCAGATTCCCTCACATTTCTGTTTCTTTTACTGTGGTGAGAAAAATGAGTTTAAACCCCAACATTTTTGTCAAGCTGGTTTTTTAGGTAACTGTCTGGTGTTCCAAAAGCAGCTTTTGCTCTGCACTGGAGACATAACCAGAGCTCTGCAGGAAAGACATGCCAAAACCAAGGAAAGTAGCAGGAGCAAGTGTGGAGCAGACTGAATTTTGTCCTTTCTAGTGAAGGACTTGCTGCTGAGAGCAGCTCACCTCCACTGCACTCAGAGGGAGCAGGATTTCGTGCAATCTGTTAATAAATATGGCTCTTCCAAAGGAATACTTCACCCCTATTATCATTTCTAGTCCCAAAGGAGGAGGATAAATGAGGGTAATGCTGGCAAATGCCCAGGCTAAAAGGGCAATATCACTCAAGAGATGTCATCAACAGCTACAGGGGGAATATTTGACTGAGTAACTCAGAAGGATCAAGGCCTTTACCCTTAAAATTATGCTATACTTCATATATCATTTCCATCCATGTTCTGCATCATTCCCTTCATGATTGAAAATGATCTTTTTACTCTTACTAACAATATTTAAACCAAGATGTACCTGCAGGGAAATACATGATTGCTCTGCGAGAGAGCATTTCAAATATTGAAATTGGCAAGTCCTTTATCCATAAGCCAAGATATTTGTTGCACTTGTTAAAACTGAAATATGCAATACTGAAAAAGAAGGATATAATTATAATTTATGGAGAGAGTATTCAGTAAACAGTGTGATTCAAGTTGTTTGTATATGCTGCTTTAAATAGCCGTTCTCCTGTGTGAAAAACTCTTGAGTTCAAACAGAACAAATGAAGAACTGGAATTCAAGTTGGTGTTTTATTTCATATAATGACCATTCAAATAGAAAAATCTCTACTGATTACATTCATTTATGGGCCTTGGTAAGCATAAGAAAGTATTTTAGCTAATTTATGAAGATTAGAATAGTCATGACTTATAGGAAACAATTTATACAAGTCGTTCTAAAATATACTTTTGGATTAGGAAAGAGCTAAAATTCTGGCAGTAGCCAAATTAGCAAAGAGAAGACACACAATAGTATTGATTAAAATTTGCATAATATCTTCTTAATTAAAAAAGCAGTGTTATATATTGCATGCAATAGATTAATCCACTTTTCAACCAGTTTTAAAAGAATAACGTAAGTGTAGATCAGAAATATTTTTTCCTACAAGCAATTTGCCAAATAAGGGGCTAAAATGTAAAATATTTTTTCCATTAGTTTTAGGTAATTGAAATGCAAAGTGCTAAGCACTTAATCTTTCCAGGCAGGAAAAGCTGCCTGCTGTCAGATTTTATTAAGTCTTTTTGCTGCTCTTTGTATAGTCAATAACAAGTGTCTAAACCCAGGAAATGATGTAGAGGTAGCGCTCAAAGGTAAGGATATGATAAGGTGGTGTTTGCATTCAGGATAATATGAAAAAGTCCAACATGTACACAGGAAGATTATTCTCCATGTCAACTAATTAGCATGTTTATTGGAAGCATTAATTATTCTGACAACCAAAGAGATTTTTAAGTGTGTTAACTCTTCATATGCTCATTTTCTACATGCCTTTCTAGGCAGATTCTTTATATGTTTATATTAATAAGGTTAAAAGAAACAGTTCTTTCCAATCCTAATATGTGCTAATAAGTAAAAAATAAATTCTACCAGGAATAAGTGAGTTACAAAATTAATCCAAGACAAATAAAATTCCGACAAAGATTAGAAAATCCTTGGCAACTTTCAGGAGCTGGCTTCCCATTTGAGCTCATGATGCTATCTGCACCTTAGAAAAATCATTTAGATTGAAACCTACACCTGAAAACACAATGGCTTACAAGATCTCAGGTATCAAAGCAGCTACTAAAGACAGATGGAGGTCCATGCCCACTTGACAAATAAACAATGCAGCTTCCTGATGTGTCCCCAAAGGCAGCTCCTGGAAGCCCAAAATCGCACCTGCAGTCAGGTTGCAGTTCCTCTCCCACAGGGATGGGGTCCTGCAGCATCTCCTGTGCTCTGGCTCTGGGGCTGGGACCTGCTTCCAAAAGCCTCCTGCCAAAACCTGTGCTGCCACAAAGCACAGCTGGGACTGGCAAAAGTGCTGGGGAGGGTTTGGGAGCTGATGCCTAAGCAAAACTAAGTTCTGAGCAAATAAATAAAAGCATTATCAGGTTTGATTATGCAATCCCAGTGCAACACTTAGGGTTTGGTGTTGGATCTGTTCATAAATTAAATAATTTGGCATGTGGCTTTTCTGCTTAGAGCAACCACTGCATTTCCAGAACCACACTCTCCCACCAGCCTCTTCCCCAGTGCCATTCTTGCTCACACTGAAATTTTTAGAGGCAAATAATTATTTTCACTGTGCCCAAAAGCACTCTTCAGAGCCATATTTTCTCATCTCAATCTCACAAATATGTCCCCTGCAGAAGGAAAAAGGATTTCTTTATGTTTTTCTAGTCTTTGTAGTGTGCAGTACACAGCTTTTTGAGAGCAACACAAATATGCTCTATTTTCTCCTATCTTTCTTCTTTCCCATTATTTTCTTTCAACTTTCTTTGCAATTTTTCTTTCTTCCATTTCCTCTAGTGTTATTTCCCCTGCCTACCTTTCTTGTACTTTAACCACCCTTTTCTCAGCTCCATCTCTTTACACCCATATCTGAGTCAATCTTTCTTTCCTGACTTCTCCTCACTTTCCCTCGCTGCTTCTCTCATCTCCAACTTTTCCTTTCACCTTTATCTCTGCACTGAGACCTTTCAGTACACACTGCAACCTTCTCCTTCTGCTGCATACATGCATCAAATTATCTGCTATTGGCATGAATGCATATGCATGAAAACTGGGTGTTTATCAATAGCTCAGAGTTGCTGATCACTGAGGCATTTTTACATCACATTTAGTGGTTTTTCTTAACAGTTCTTCCTGTTACTTCTGTGTCTACATTACAAACCAACAAGGCAGGGACCATTGTCTATAACACACTTTGAAAAATCTCATATCTAGGGCCATCATGTAACCTTTCTTATTCTCCTGTCAGCTTCTCCTGGTTTCCTCTTCCTCTGACAAACTAAACAGATATAGATCTAATTACCAGTATCTCAGGCCATCATTAGCAAAGTAGACACAGGGTGAATTGAATATCACTTCAGGGAGATCATTACTTGAAGAATACCACAAAATCCTTTAATATACCTTGCTTTGAAACTGCACCTCCAAGCATTTTGCAAGAGCTCAATAATACACTTTCAAGGTTGAATAATTTTGGGTACAAACAGAGAATTCAAGAATCTGCATACAAAATAAAAAAAAAAATTAAAAAAACCTAAATCAAGATAGAACCACAGCAAAGTGGCTGTAGGTGAGCTGATTATGGTTTCTATCAAGAAACAAAATCAGACAGAGGTGTTAACTGTGCACAACTCTACACTTCAAAGCAGCTCCTGACCTGGCACCAGGTGAACAGCACTTCAGTGACTTCAGTTATCTGTAAAAAGCTACAACTCAAAGGCCATAATTTTATAAATGTTTAGGGATATAGGAACAAAGGTAACTATAGTCAACTACTAGAACTCATCTGCCCTTCTAGGTGTATCAAAATTGACATTATTTAGACATAATGATATTATATCTAATATGAAATCTGATATTAAATCTACCCATGTCACATACTGAATACAGAAAGCATTGATTATGACATTGAATGGTTTTCTGATTGTTCTAATCACACTTTTGTGTGGTAGCAAAATCAGTCCAAAAGGAAAAAATAACTGAAACAGCTGGTTTTACAAAAGAGCAATAAAAGTTTAAGAAAAGTGCAAATCTCATAAAACAACAAACAGAGAACTTGCTGGTAGATTTCTTACTATTATGATTGACTTATTTTACTTTTAGCACTAAAATACACCTTTTGTATGAGATAACTAATAACTTTTGGCTACAAAGCAGGTTCCTTCTCATGGGAAGAAAGGGAGATCCAAGCCAACAGTGGAGAACTTCAGCCAAAATACTATTTCACAAAAGACTAGAAAAATCAAAAGCTAAAATAAATTGCTGAAAGAAGTTACTGACTTGATATTTAAAACTGCTGAGCATCTGCAAGTCCCATTTAAGTCACAGGGAGCTAAAACCATTGACCACCATTGTAAATCAGGCTGGAAGAGCGGCAGGACCAATAACAAGCCTGGATTACCAAAGAGATCTCATAAGCTAATGATGTGAAATAAGAGCTCTCACTTGAGCTTAGTGGCAAAAGAAAATAATACAGCTTAACAAGAAAGCTCTCAGAATTCCTGATACAAACATTTACCAATTTTTTTGAGTGTTTTCTTTTACAGAAGACTCATTTTCTCTGTCATGTTTCTGATAAGTAAAGCATTTCAATGACAAGTACAGGATTATATGCAAACCAAACCTGTACAAACAAATCAGTATTCAAGAGAAATTTTAGTAAGAATATATATGTGTCAAAGCTTGCCTCAGTGATTTTACTTTTAGCTTTGGTTTTTTTTCAAGAATATAATCAAAATAAAGAGGAAAATCTTCTTCAGAGTCCTTTGACACTGACATGCTTAGGGTTACAAAGATAAGGGAGCATCATATATTTTTCTACTGGATGGTATCCTCCAAGGTGTTTGGACATCTCTTTTCACCTGGGTCATAATATTTTAACTTGTCTGGACATCTCTCAGCACAGATTTGTGAAGAATATCATAAACTGCTAAAACCTTTAGGCACAATGAATAACAGTTAAGCATTTCAGTATTGTCTGAAATTAAATCCAAGGCAATGCTTTGAAAATCCATGCAGTCTTGGAAAGAGTAAAAATTATTTCAGGAGCATTTATAAATATGTTCAGTTTCTTTTAATGACACATAGGCTACTGCAAATGGTTGTGTGTTTTGTCACTGAAAGCACTGAGAAGATCTGACTACTGAGATGCCATTAAATTAGAACTATTCACATTGAAAAGTGTCTCAAATTGGCCTTTTTTTTAGTAAGGAGAGAGAAATGTTTTTGTTCCTTCCTGTAATTTGTCACAGCCACACAAATCTATTACATAGCTTGACACATTTTTGAAGAGTAATTTATGAAAGAATTCATAAGACAAAGATGAATACACATTTCACAGAGGCATCTCAGTGAAATATTGTGCAGATCATCCTCTGCACATGCAAATTAAGTGGACATTTTCCTTGCTGCTATATAAATTATTTGTATTATTTTTCCACTCTTTCCCATTCCCAGACCCCTTGGAAGAACCCTCTAGAGGAGGTTTTGCTGCTACCAGCCACAGGTTCTCCAGAAAACCTGTCCAGGTCAGCCTACTCCAAATTCTCTGGGGGCCAGCCTGGAAAGGGAGAGATGAGGCAGCCTCTGGTACGAGAGGGAGTTTTCAAAAAGGACTCTCAGACTGCAGAAAATCCTGGGAAAATGAAGACTGAGTCACTTGCTGACCAACAGATTAGAAATCTTCACCTTCAGTGAATCAGTGTAAGGCATCTGAACTGAGGGGGATGATCCCTCTAAGCACTCTATACACCCCTGGATCAGTATTTTTCCAGTGAACAAGTAAAAAGAAAGACAAACACATTCCAGCAAGCTGGCAGCCCTAACCTGGCTTCAGTGGTGAGCACCCAGGCACAGCACATGGGTCTGTGAAACTGTTTGAAAGAGCTTCATCTCCAGTACACATCAAAACCTCATGGGAAAACATGAATTCAGCTGGAGCCTGGTAGCTTTTTGACCACTTTTCTGAAAGGTCTGAAATATAGGGAGTAGTGAAAGAACCAGAGAAATTTTTCATGTGCTACAGTAATTCTCTGTTGTTACATTTTCTAAGGTATTAAGTTGAGTTTCTGTATTATAAAGCAGGGTGATCTAATCCTCACCCATTTTTTTATCACCACCCTGGACATCTCCAAGAATTGAAAATGTAAACTCACCTTGGGTATGACGGTTTTCAAGCCCTGAATGCTCCTGATTTTCTGGCACCAAACTTAATATGTTGATCCTGACTCCAGTGAGCGACATCACAATATCACTCACTTCACACTCCGGTGGTGATGCTGTGCAGTCATACCATGGTAGAACAGGTCAAAATCTGACCACTTTGTGTTAAAAAGGCTTTACCTTCCCTTCTCTTTTTCAGTTTAGCTAAATATTTGTTTCCAGTATAGTTAGAAAAAGTCCAATAAAGTTTAACACTCTGCAATTCAGTGGAAAGTGTGATTCATAACATAATATAGCCCTAAACCTCTTCTTTTTTTCCTTCTCATTTGCAGTTCTCTGAAGTGCCCCTCAGCTTTGGTTTCCAAAGCACCATGAAAATACAGGAAATTCAAGGTCTTCCACAAACTAACATGGGTTTTATGGAGCCATTTTCTTTCATGTAAGGATATCTTCAATTAGACAGCTGCAAGAGGGAAGAAAACAATGAGGAATTAAAACATTAATGCTGTAAATAAGCTTTTTTCCTCTGAAGGAGGAGCACAGTATTTTTCTCTGATGTCTCCACTAACTTTTACTGTTTTCTTAGCTCAGGTTCTCTTCACCTAGATCAAAGTGAAGTGGGGCCAAAATCCAAAGCAGAACTTCACCACATGGCTCTTTTACTTTGGCTAGAAATTCTGGCTGAGTTAGGAAACATATTTTAGAGGGAAATACATACAGGAAGAAGAAGGAAGTGTCTGGAATTTTGCTTATAAACAGCTTAGCTCAATGGGGCCTCTGATCTCCAATGAAGCCTTGAGTGCTTTGTCACGCAATTAAGAAGCTAATTATCCTCATGCAGACAAGTGTCATTTTTAGGACACTGAGCCTTTCTCCAAAGATGTGATAATTTCTCTTTCCAGATTAAGATGTAAACACTTTCATGGATATAAATTTTTGTGCAAAAGAATTGCTTTTATGTAAACACTTCACTGGTGAAAGTCACAGAAACCTATTGATGCACAAAATTCAGCATAAATTTCCAGTGCTAGTCAGGTGTTTGTTACATCTCTGAGAGCACAAACCAGGGGTAATGAGGAGCATTCTGGTTTTGATCCTTTTATATTCTGTGATGTGTCTTGTCTGCTTTATTCACATATCAAACACCAGTCACTGTACTATAGAGAAGCTGCTAAGCTGCAGAAACAGGCTGTAATAAGCTTTTCAAGCACCTGATGTGGAAAAACAGAATACTTGTTTATATATTCTGGGAAGTTTTGGAAATGTGAGTTAAACATGCAGTATCCATAAGATGCAGAACGTTTTATTTTGCAACACCAGCAGTTAGTGTGAGAATTTTTACTTTACTTTGTATCATAGCAACTAATGAAGCCATTACTTTTTTCTGAATTCAGCTCACTAATAGTTTCAGTAGAAAACTTATTCAAAACACTTCACCAGAGGCCTCCCTAATGTTCTGCCAGTAAATAACATATTTCATTTATAAACCTGTTTTCCGTCCCACTTGGCTGGTCCTTTAGAAGCCTGTCAATAGACCAGGGAAATCCAATTTTCAAACTCAGCTAAATCTCATTTCCAAAAGTGACTTCAGTGCTCAGAGCTTGTCCTCACTTCAGTCAAAGATATGATTGTAATTCAGATAGGCATCTCAGCACCAAATAACTGTGCAAGGTATGATCCTGATACTCTTCACATAGCACAGGAACCAAATGGGAGAACTTGCAGTAAATCCTGGATGGGTGTGTGACCCCTGCCTGGGCTGCCATGGTTATATTGCTATTTCTGCTATAAGGCTGTCTTTGATCTCACTGTGCAAGTTGGAGTCTGACTTCAGCCCTGCACAGACAGTGTCCACGTGCATGATTTTACATTGATATGTTTTATCTTATGCTTGCAGTGGGCTAGAAGTGATTACATAGCTATGACCCCCATGGAAAGTCAGCAAAACCTGACTTCTAGGCCCACTTTAAAAACATTAAACAAAAGCCCTTAGCACACTCCTAATTTCAAACACATTTTATAATGTACAATTAAAAACTGAACAGCTTAATCAGTACTGTTGTGTCGAAGGCAGGAAGAATCCAGCTAATCACTCAAAAACTGCTAAATCAAACTCACTTCTAGTACATATGGAGAATACTTTGCCTTTTAGTAGGGATGTTAAGCACTGAGCTGAGCTGAGCTGCCTTGCAAAAGCCACTTCAATGCAAAGTAACCCCCTCACAGCTGGTGGGTTTAGTGCCTCTGGGTAAAGCTTGTCCTGGTTCAGTAAGTCCTGAATATGAGTAGGTGTTAACACTTACAGCAATTTGTAGAAGGGAAAAGAGCATATAGGATCCAAATCCCCGCCTCATTTTATTTAACCAAATATTTAAGCCCTTGAGGGTCCAGTGGGAGGGCTGAGGAATTTTTTCTCGTTTAGCAGCTGCAGAGTTTTAAGGAAATCTAAAACTTTACATGAAGACGAATAATAAGTCATGAGGGAAAAAAATCTGCAATTTGCATCATTTTATCTGCAAATACATGCAGCATGCTAGCAGGTCAAAAAGAGCTTGTTGCACATATAAGACCACAAGACTGAGCAAGTGCAACTCCATGGAAGAATTATGTAAATAAATAGATCTCACAAAAAGCTATCTCATTGCATTTTCTGTACTTGGCAAAGAATATTCAGCCAATTAAGCCATTGAAATTGACTTCTGATTTAATTACTTGAATTTCTGACTCTCAGAACATTCACTCCTACACACAGTAAAATGACCTTATGACTGAGCATTAAGACAGAATGGTATCACATCTAAAAAAAGCTGTAGCACTTTACCATGCTAGAGACTGCTTTCTGAAATGAGAAAACAGTAAAATTACTAAGTTGTTTGGGGAATACTCATTGATAAAACATACAGTCAACTTCTTTTCTTCTGCCAGGTTTTAAATTGCACTGTCTAGGTGTTACATGTTCCCTCATTTTTAACTACATTTTCTCCCAGCTTTGCTTCTAAAACTCACTGTAAGTCAGCTGCTTCCCTAGCTTAGTACTAGTATTTTTAGAGTTTAATTATGTGCATGTGAATGACTTATTACTGTAGGATTGCTCATAAGTACAGGTTGACACTTAGGATTCTTGCAAAGTTTATGAAACAACTTGATTTCAACTCCAAAATTTTCCATATACTGCCAATTTTAAAACTTGTACATCCTCTTATCTGAGGTGTTTGACACAAGCAATCAATTCTAGCATTTTCTTTTATATATGTATATATATTCCACATAGCAATAAGGAGAGGTCAAACTGGTGACTGTTAAAGCTTCTATTAAGAAATGTCATGAGGTTATTCCATTTTTAATCACTGTACAAAAGAGTTATCTTTCAGAAAATCTCTTTCTAATCAAGGAAAATTTGCAATTCTCAAACAAGGGAAAACTTCACATGAGTCTAGTGGTTATAAAACTTCATGTGCTTTGATCTTTTCAGGAAGAGGTTGTTATGGGAAAGTGTGCTCCCCTCCATTCTGTTTGATACCCCCAGTCTTGGCAGAAGTTGTAATATTTTCTTTGGATCCATCTCAAAATGCTGAAAATCTCTCTCCATGAAGAAAACTTCATCGCTTCATTCAGCCTTTTAAGAATAAATATGTCAACATGAAGTATATTATAATGAGCTAAAGGGAAACACAAAAGCATCTGACAGTTTGAAAGTATTGTGTTGATGTTGTTCATTGTGGTATTGAACCACAAAAAGGTGGACTTTTCTAATTCCCAGTGTCCTACACCATAAAATCTAAATGGTAGCTCTTCACAAAGGGCATAAGACCTTGCTCAAGACCTTATGGCTTGGCTCAAGGCTTTGAACATGAAAAACCTGGCAGAGGCACACTGTTCTTAGATTATTGAAACTTTGGGGTCACAGTCTGCCATTAATATGTGAAGCTTGCTTTGATTTTTATGATCAGAGGGGATATATTCATTTATACTCCTTTGACTGTCTTAGAAATAGCATCAGAATTGCCAAGAGAATTAGGTCAGACTTCTTTGGGAAAACTCAGTGTCCATAATAAGAATGACAAGAGACAGAATACTCTCCAGTGAATGCTATTCAATGTAAATTGAGAGGAACTACGTGCTGGAATGATACACAACAATGTGTCTGAACTCTACAACATCAAATTATAAAACAAAGTTTTATAGCGAACACTTCTCATCTTTGATGTGCCTCATTGATGACAAAGGGAGTTCAACACAAGGACAATTTAGATGCCATCCAGACATCAGGGATGCAAACTAACAGCTTTTGCAATTGGCAGTTTTCTGCAGACTTGTAAGACAGTCAGTGTTACCTTCAGTAAACATGTTTTGGCATCTGAAGCATTCAAATTTCCCTGGGTTTCAGTTGTGAGCACCACCAGTTCAGAAGTTCCACCAAACCGACCCATGAGGGCTCTGCAGAGCCCTGGAAGCTCTGAAACACTGTAGTAAATTTCTTATAGGAAAGTCCTGAACAGAGAACTGTTCAACTATAGGAAGCCTCTTCTCACAGAGGGGGCCTGTGCTGGACACTCAGGTCATTCCAAACGGGATCTCACGTGCCCTGTCCTAGCTGCAGTTCCCAAAGAGCAAGGCAAGGAAGTCAGCTAGGAGGAAGACAAGAAGGGTGTGCAGGGCTTGTCCTGGAGCCCTGAACAGCTGCAAAACTCAGGTCCTGGCCAAGGAGAAGATGTCCTGCCAACAGGCCAGTGAAGTCAATGGAGTCACAAGGATCATTTCTGTCTTAGAGAAGTGGGGGTTTGGGGGAAGGGGAGGTGCTTGCTCTGGGTTGTTGCCTTCTTTATGAATTCTGCTGTCTCATTCTTTCTTCTTATCTCTGGAACTCATGTAGCCTAATTCACAGTGCTGCTGCTGATAGAAAAAGGGGGAAAATCTGGAAGGGAAATGGTTCCATTTGCTTCTGCTGGGATGTTTGTTATTTTCACAGGCTAGTAGTCCAGTGGTTGACTGTAAAATACAGCTGAGCAAAAATTTTCCAATTGTTAATTAGCTATCACTAGGAAGACTGGAGTCTGTAATCCAAATTATTATAATTTTTTATATTATTTAAAAAAACTAAATGAAAAATCATAGTATTTTATACATTTGCAATACTTACATTAGTATGGAGTCATTTTCGTCTTCAAATTGAACATAATTTTAAGATAAAATGGCCATTTTGACATTTAGAAAACAATACAAAAATGAATCTGAAAAGCTGAAAGCCTGGACTTAGAGAAGAACACTGATTTTCTTCAATTCACAGCTAAGAACTCCAATTTCTTTATGATAGTGAAATTGTCATGAACAATATTTGCGTTGTTTTATTCTACAATATTTCAGCCTGAAATAACTTCAGTTTTTTATTAACTGCAAGACTGAGTCCTATTCATCAGTTAGGCAGGTGTATTGCCTGATAATGCAATAAGCTTTCCTGGATGTATGAGTTGTTTTATTTCTTTTATACCAGCAATCAGCCATTTCTTTTATACCAAGAGCATAATAAAAACAAAAGGCTTATTTCTTTCTTACTGGTAGGAGAGTTATAAATTATCATCCATCAGCAATAACTGTTGCCATTTAATAAAAAAAAATAAACCTTTCCTAAATCTCTCATGGAACATAACAGATAAGAATAAACAATGATATTAAAGTTGGTGCCAAAATGAAGGATTGCTGCAAGTGAGGATGTGCAGTGAAGTTTGTGTAGATAACACACTCTGGCAGCCAAAAGGAACTAATTCAGTTGTAATAATCCAAACTTTTCTGAAATCTAAATAATCATAAATTGTAATAATCCTAACTTGCTCTTCAAGTATTTCAAAGACAAAAAAATCAGTCAGAAACACAAACTAATTTAAAAACAACAATGAAGGCACAATGTTCTAAATATTTCACCTGCAAAGTACCTATAAGCTGCTCACCTGAGAATCGCTGAAGAAATGTTCCTCTCTCAGTGCTGTCCTGCTCAGCTCAGACCATCACTCCAAAGTTGGTGGATTTTTTCCAGATTTTCTAGAACTAAATGTCAGATTTAAACAACCAACATGGAGATTGCTACTTCAGAAAGTCTGGAGACCTTGTAGCTGCAGCCAGATATGCACCATATTTTTAAAATTTCATTCCAGATGAAAAGTAGTGTCTTGGGTAGCTGAAAAAAATCAACAAGTCTGAAAAGCCAGGTTTTCAAAGACAGGGGGCAAGCAGTATTGGATGTGAAACTCTCTGCAGGACACAGCTTGCATTTAGATGGAGTGACCACACACTTCATCAAGAAAACCTGCACAGAGTCTTTAGGAATAAGCAGAAGCACAGAACAACAGTGAAAGGAGTTAACCAAAATCACTGTTTCTCCTCTTGGCTCCAGTCAGGTTGCCCCATTCAATGCTCTACCCTGGCCCAGAACACCCCTCAGCTTCTCTCAGCTAAAGCACTTTTGTGCATTATTTAACCACTTTCAAACTTTAACATATTCCAAATGACAAGCACCATATTTTTTGCCATATTTGTTTGCAATGCGTGGTGAGCCTATAAATATCTCCCATTCTCTCATCACTCTTTTTCTCTGCTCACACAAGACAGTGCACAGTGCGTATTTCTGTGGAGGGCACTTCTTACATCCCAGCTGCAGAGCCCTATCCCAGGTACTCACTCTGTGCCTCACACTCAGAGGCTGCAGCAGGACAGAGTGATCAGCAGCTCAACAAATCAGCAATATCAGTGTATGAACTGAAGATTATTTTCCTGGAAAAAACTGATTAGTGGTAGACTTATTGTCTTCCCACCTGATATCCTGAGAAGGTGATCAGTCATCCTCCATCTTTCACCTGGGTAAAAATTCTCTTTTCTATTTGCTCAATGGCCATTTGGTGACTGGATCATCACTGCTGTCCTTCAGGAGAAGGGAAGACACTTCCCCGGTTGAAGCAGGGTGGAGAGGGAAGCACAACCCATGGGAAGCTCCTTCGCCTTGGGATGGAGGAAGTAGAGTGCAAAATGAGACAATGCTGAGGAGCACTCACCAGCTGAATGCTGCCTGCCCCAGAAACCTCATCCAGGTGTGCAGCTGCAAGCTGATGTTGAAAGGACAGTACCCACAGCTTTCTATAAACCCTGAAATTCAATACTGGCTTCTTTAAATATAGATATGTTAACTACAAGGAAGAGAAATTATGACCTAGCAATAAAATTCATAGGGTTGTCTTTTTTTTTTCTTGCTTAAAGTTTGAAAATGGAAAATATCTTTCCATTATCTCTTTCCTTGATATATAACCTTTATAAATCACTGGCACTCTATTAGTCTACACTGAGAAACCAATTTATATGAGCAAATAATGATGTGATTTCCTTCCTTTTCATTTCCACACACACCTGACCAACTTGAGGCTGAGGAAGATGCAGTTAAGGGGCTCCACAGAGTAGAGAATGAAGCCACATGGGCCAGAGGGGATGTCAGAGAGGATACACAGGACATTCAACAGCAGAGCAGCAGGCTCACAGGGAGTGGATTAATATCCACTCATTCCG